>NW_027668828.1:0-217729 GCF_964194185.1 Rhinolophus hipposideros | reverse complement strand
AGGATTGTTGGGGGAATGCTTGAAACGGAAAAAGGATTAAGAAGTGTAAAGTGGCAGATATAAAATAGTTTTGAAGATGTCAAGTACAGCACAAAGAATACAGTAAATAAGATTGTAATAACGAAGTACGGTGTCAGGGATACCACACAAATCGGGGTACCAGTTTGCACATTATATAAATGCCTAATCACGATGCTGTACACCTGAGGCTCACATCATATTGAATGTCAACTGTAACAGAAATGAAAAATTTCACATTTAAAAAACAAAACTAAAAACTTTCTGAAACTTGACATTTGACTATATGGTTTTTAAGAATCCCTGCTTTTGACCAGAGTAAAGAAAGGATCCTATATTTTGTAGACACGGCTCCTTTCTTTACTTTGGTCAACGCATCATGGACATGGGCATAGTATCTCATGGACATATTTTTATAGGGAGCAGCCAAGAGCATCATCAGCTTTGGAGCCAAGTGGATTTTGCATCAAACCCTCAAACTTCTCCCTGGCTACTGCAAGTCATGCTGCCTAGACTGTCTTGGTCTCCATTTCCTTATCTCTGAAGATGAAGATTCCCTTCCTTGACAAAGCTATTCTGAGGATTAAATCACATCGTGCTGATTACAGAATAGGTCCGGAACAAGTGTTGATTTGACTATGGAGTATTTCACCATATCAGTTAAAAGAAATTCTGTGTCGCTCTTGCTCATATGGGCCAGGGCCCATGCATCAATACCACATAATCAAACACGCCATGAAAATACTAAACTTGAAGAAAAAAAAATCTCTGCTTTCAAATTGATTATTATTTTATGCGAAACATGTACTCTTCAATTAGATGAAGACATTTAAATATATTCACAATGCAATGATTTAGATCATAGTGCAATCCCTTTGTAATATGGGTTTTGAGATGGCGAACGTGAATTTGAAACTTTCAAAACTCTACTATCATTTTGGTCTAAATGATGAACCTAGGGTACCGAAAACTAATATAAAACAATATGGAATTTCCACGGAATGTCAATGAAAAAAAGAAATGGAAAAAACACTCCCTCCTAAAAAGTACCATACCAACATACAAAGTGTAAAAAAATAAAACTATATGTCTTATGCTATCTAGTTTTAAAACTGAAAGCTACCAGGAAGATTTCATGATTGTTACAATGAGTACCTAAATCCATTAAAGATTCCATTTAGGCACGAGTATGATAAAAGTCATGCTGGTATAACGTAAAAGTCACATTAAAATTCCTTACCCTTAACCAAATTGCATATCTCCGTCACTGTGGGAAAACTCCCTATAGAATTTTACTATCACTATACATATCCTAGCCTCTTCTTTCTCAGCTCCCATCTTGGATACTTACTAAAGTTAAAAGAACAACAACAAAACAATGAAGCGTCAAATGGTCATATGTTATAAAATGGTTCACCCTGACCTATTTTCCGTAAAAAACATAAAACAATGATAGGTGGACCGCTACTATTTTTACAACTCAGTGCTACACAAAACTCAATTAAGAGCACAACAGTTAATTTCACACAGGAGCCTTTTACCTTGGTATCAACGTTGAAGAGTCCATCATCTGAAGTAGACAATGAATCATCACTGCCAGGACTCCAGGAAAGTCTTCAGGGAAAAGATACACAACAAAAACAAGTGAATTCATTTCTTTACAAAAGCAGCAACAAAAACAACAAAAGGAGTAAAATTCAGCTATCTGCATATGAAATGAAGTTTCTTGATGTGAATAAAATTTAGATGATGTTCTAGAAAAGCGATCAGTTATCTATTTATCTATCTATTTATTAGTTATCTATCTATTATCTATCAGTTATCTATTTCTTCCTCCACCACTCCCAACTCATGCAATATTTAATGAAGATACACTCTAAGTTTCCATAACAAAGAATGACAGCCAACATGTTGGCAACACCTGAGAGTACCTTGTTTTCACCAAAAGTCCCCAGGGCTGAATTGAAAATGCAATTAATAGCTGACAAGAGGAACCTGAACTGGGACAAAAGCAATGAGCTAAATCGAGGTAGAACGAAACACTGACCCTTCTCCACGGTCTGTCCCTGGTTCAAAGATTAATCTGTGTGGGTCAAAAACGGCAGTCTTGCTTCTTTAAGGTAGAAAGCAGTTATTAAATTGACCCCATTCCTTCCTTTCACCCTGAAACACTACAGTGAGGTCCCTGAAATGTGTGAAATGTTTGCAAGTTACACGTACAAAAGTCAAAGAACAAATATGTATGATGTTAGCCTCCCCACTCCACGATCACTTGTCCACACAGCTTCCTGGCAATCTCCAACCTTCAAAACTTCAGCCTAAGAAGGCATAGACTCCTGAAACAAGGTTGGGCTCAAATGACCGTCAGTAGGACTTCTCTATTTCCCCGTTCCTGGAAAATAAGCTCAATGGGGCCTCAGTCATCCACTCCCAACACAGGCATGTTACCACCTACCCAACTCCATTACTGTTTTCACAATCAGTCCTCCCTCTGCCCAACCCTCCATCTCCATGGGAAGGACATCAGCCCGTTGGGAAAAGAGGTGGAGGTGACGAGACACCTGCCGTGGGCCATAGATCTATGTAGTTCAGCAATCTCCAGTGCCTTTGGACTCGAGGGGACCCCCTCTGTAATTTCGGGTGCAGGTGGATGATACCACATTCCTACTTGCTATAAAGAGAATGTTTCCAGAGGCTCAAAGGTTTAATATGTTTTCATACAGCCTTAAGTTTTGCTGGTTCCTCCAATTCAACAAACGAAAAAGCAGCAACCTGTTCAGATGCCGTTGAACCACTTACTTTAATCTGCTTCTTTAGACAACTACCAACAGCTGGTGTCCTTCTTGCTTGTAATTTCTCTTTACCTTGTCATACCCTACTATTCTGATCTCTTTTCCCTTATCTGATCTCTGATCTCTATTCTAAAAGCCTTATTCCTATGACAACCCAGTGTCGGTCCTATTGAGACTTGGATTCCCCTGCTAATTCCATTCTTATCCTCTTCCACTGCATTCACTAGACCTCGCCATAATTAAAACACTCACCCAAAGAATGATAAAGAAGGAAGTGTGCTGGGCTTAGAAACCTACAGTTAATCTCATTTCATCACTCACTATACTCAAATAAGTCACTTTAATGTCTTGGAGCTAAACTCCTCATGTGATCAACTACTTGACCAAAACAGTAATGGCAGCATGAAGTACTAGGGGGTGTTTTGAATAATTAATTGCTAACATTCCTTCAACACCTGGAATTCTATGTACTCTTGATTCTGTCAAGAAAAATGGAGAACACTTAGCTGGCAGAAGTGGAAAAAAATAACACAACAACAGCAACAATAATACCCCGATAATGCAGAGAAAAAGGGGAAAAAAATCAAGAAAACTCATGGAAGAAGGAAGAAAGACTCTGGAAAAAGAGAAAAAACTTCCTAGAACAAGGGAAAGGTATTAGCCAGAAGGGAAACACAGGCTGGGAAGTCAGTCAGTAGAGGAATCAATTACAAATATCATCTCAATTTGTGCTGCATTAACACAACATGGTCTATACATAGATGTTCTTCACTTACAGAACAACGATTCAACCCCAAGAAGTGTACGTGGCATTATACTTGAAAACATTTATCTGATTAGGTCTTGCTTATATACAACCTGTGGTTCTGTGGCCACAGCGAACTGAGATCTGCCCTAAACACTGATGGTGAAAACAAGGTTCTCGTGACTGCCGCTACTGTCAAGTAAACTACATTCAGACAAGAGCTTGGGCTAACTGGGCTTGTAGGAAACTTCTAAATCAGCGTTAACACATCACTAAACGGGACTCTCTGAGGCTACCTGACTTGCACCTGAATCTTGAATCCAGACCTGTCCAGGCACTTCTCAGTACAGGCCGAGGGACAAGAGAATGGACTTGGGAAGCCAAGCAGGCTGAAGGTCACATCACATGTCAGCCTCTTGGTAACAATGGAACCAGGGGTCAGTTATTCCACCTCCCAAAACCACACTCGTCTAATGAATAAAAACTAGGCCAAACAGTACAGCTACTTTGTGAATCTACTGTGCCGACGACCTGGGATTACCAATGTTAGGCACATAGTATAGGGTCTAGGCCAGAGCAGAACACTCATTAAAGCTTACTGGCTTCTCTCCGCAGTCTCTCAGTTAACATGCAATTTTAGAAATCCATAAATTCCTACCTGCTTGCAGGGTCGCATTTAGGACACTCATCCACTGTTAAAGAAAAAATTCACATACATTGTAAACACACAACAGAAAAACACAGAACTTTTTTTTTGACATTTTAATGTTTTATTTAGCAGTACTATAAATGTTATTTCAATATGTAATTAATGTAAAAATTATTGCGATCTTTTACATTATTTTTCATAGTCTTCAAAATCCAGTGTTATTTTACTTACAGTGCACAACTCAGGTCAGACTAACCATATTTCAAGTTCTCAATAGCCTCATACATCTAGTGGCTACTGTATTGGGCAGTGCTGTCTTATACTTTTGCAACTTAGTGCTGTAACATAATTGTTACTTTGTGTGACTATATGTTTATTTTAGTTACAGATTAATTGAATGAACTATAAAATATTTTAAAATGCTGCCTTTTATTTTCTTTCTCTTTAAGGCTCTTCCTTCTTCCATGATTATAGTAGCAGTTTATTGTCCAGTGATAGATGCTGTTTTCATTGTTCTGAAAATGATCAACTATCGACTTCACAGCGCGCTTGATGCGGGAGAAGTTGTAGACAGGAATGCAAGTGAGTTCACAGATCAGCGAGCCAACTATTATGAACTTGTGCCAAAATGTAAGCAGTATATTCTACAAACTTACCCTGGTCACCACAATATACAATGTTGCTGTGAAGTATAATGTTCTTACCTTGCTCTTCACTTCCTTCCTTACAAAGACTAGAGCTCTGGCCCAGGCTTAAGCTGATATCATCAGAAGTCTTAGCAGTGTCTGTATCTCCTACAAAGTTAAAAGAAACACGCGAAGACATTATATTAAAAGTAAAGGATAACAAGGCTAACAAGGATATCAAGGAGTATGCAGAGAAATTGGCCGTTGTAAACACAGAAAGTAATCAGCACTTGTTGCCACTTTCCAAGAGCCGTGGGGCTGGGCTGCGTGACACAAGGATGAACATGGCGTATATGAAGACAGCCATCACCACACTGAATCAGTGATGAGTAATAACCAGCAACATCTCTTCTCTCTCCATTGGGATACATTCTCCAAGTCAGATTCCATGGAAATCAGAAGATGGAGAGCAACATGAAAAACTAAAAAGCAAAAGGTGTAAAAACTTGCCAAACGTTTCAGAGGAATAAGCAACATAAACTGGGACATGTTTATGTAAGAGTGACTCAGTAAACCACACTGAGTCACTGGTATAGAGTTCAGTTGAACACAGACTTTCAAAGCGTCAGATTCAAGTGATGTAAAAATGTTTCTTTGGGACAACCCCTGAAGATTATAGTAGAGTGAATGTTACTGATACAACTGGTGGGCAATTAATACATGAAGAACTTTTACTTCCTCTGCTGTATGTCTCTGTGTGTTTGTGTGTGTCTGTGTGTACACACATATATATATTAATATATATTCATACACATACACATATGCACAGATATATATATATATATATATACATATATATATACATATATACGTATGTACCTATATATGTGTGTATGTATGCATATATACTCCCCAGTGTACGCTAAATACTAGTCTAAATGGAATCACACTTTCTCCTTATTCCCTTTCTTATTTCCTTATGTTACTCTGCTTGTGGAAGAATGCCAATGTCCTGCTAAAAGTTGTTCTATTTGGCTGTAAGTTGTGTAAACAGAGTAAACATAAAGCAGATTTTGCTACAAAATGACTGTAGGAAATTCAGAACTACGATCAACCTACACAGAGATAGGCTGTGTTTTTTATTTCCTTCTTTGCTTTCTCTGTTTCCTGGTGGCTGTGATTCACACCAGTCATGGAGGGAAGAATTATGTAAGAGGAACACACCTCCAATCTGCGTCTTTCGTTTGTCTATAACGGCCATCTGTCCAAACTCTGTGGATGCTGACAGAGGTTTTCTCATTGAGTGTGTGGCAAATGGCCCTTTATCACCAAATTTCGAATCCCCGGATCTTGGACAAGTTCCATGATTGGAAATCAAAGAAGTAGCATTCCAGCTGGAAGAATCTGAAAATAAAATTTTCGTTTTTGAGGAGATAAAAGTAACACAAAGCTGACCGTCTTGTAAAACGTCCTTCTTCAGAGAAGCAGTCCCACGTCCTCCTTTCTCCCACACACTCTGTTCCTTCAGAGTACATTTTTTTTCAGGTGTCCTATACTTGCCATTCACGTAAGTTAAGTTGAATTAACTATTGTCACTCAGCAATTTCTGTTATATAATGTGGTCCCAATTGAAGCTTTTCTTCTTAATAGTTAAAATGGTGTGGGTGTGAATTTTTTTGTCATTATCAAAAGTTATGTCTAACCGCTTAAGTTTAAATATGTGTGACAAACATGGGTTTAAAACCACTTTCAATGAATCGTACTATTTCAAATAAGAAACTACTTATTACAAGAAAATGGTCTTTTCTAAATGCTCCAATATCTTCAGAATTCATTTTTTAAGCCTTAGATAATTGAAATTCAAATGACAAATGACAGGCTTGGGTGACCTTATTGTATTCATGTAAAAATACGATCAGGGCCAGACCGGTGGCTCAAGTGGTTAGAGCTTCATGCTCCTAACTCCGAAGGCTGCCGGTTCGATTCCCACATAAGCCAGTGGGCTCTCAACCACAAGGTTGTCAGTTCAGTTCCTCGAGTCCCGCAGGGGATGGTGGGCTACGCCCCCTGCAACTACTAATGGCAACTGGACCTGGAGCTGAGCTGCACCCTCCACAACTAAGACTGAAAGGACAAGTTCAAGCTGAATGGCACCCTCCACAACTAAGATTGAAAGGACAACAACTTGACTTGGAAAAAAGTCCTGGAAATACACACTGTTCACCAATAAAGTCCTATTGCCCTTACCCAATAAAAAAAAAAAAATATATATATATATATATATATATATATATATATATATATATATATATATATATATATACATATCTATCTATCTATCTATATCTATCTATCTATCTATCTATCTATATATATATATATATATATATATAAATAAATAAAATAATACGATCAAACTAGGTATACATTAGCTCCAAAGAGTACAGGGCACCATGAGACAGAAAACAAATACATAACAAAACATTTTCCTTTTGCTTTTTAAACAAAATCTCAGCTTAAATCTACGAGACAAGTGAAAGAAAACCACAATTGTAGAAGTGAAGCTTTAAAGCCTCTTTTATCACTTCATATCCAGGAAGCCCGTACATCATTTAAAACGGTGGTTTCTAATCTCCTGTGAGAATCCGTGAACTCCCAAGGTCTGTCAGTCGAGGGGCCCGAAAAGATCAAAACTAAAAAAATAAATTGGTATTACAAAGTGTACCTGGTCTGAAGGGTTGCACATCGTCCATTCCTACAGCTTTGTTAGGAACAGGATCTTGCACTTCAATTCTCGCCTGAAGGGGTTAGGAACAAGATGATTAGTAACTAATGGACACTTCATGCAATCTCTAGTTAACAATTCAGGATTAGAATATTAACGTCATTATCTCCAAGAAAAAGACTTTTTGAAAAATAGGTATTTAAGCAAATATTAATTTGGTACAAATGATATTGCAGTTTGTGCAATTTTTTTGAAACCTTTAAAACCGCAATTACTTTTGCACCAAACTAAATACCTTCAAAAGTGTACTTCCTACAACTTTGCAATATTTCTAATGATACATTCTTTTTTGTTTGTTTGTTTGTTTAGTGTTAAAACAAGATACTTGCCCGACATGGTAAGAAACCTTGGTGTATGTCCTGTTGAGTCTAAACAGAACATATTAGAACCTACTTCATCTGGGTCAACAAGAGCTTGGAAAAACCAAACTCTTATTTGATAAAAATTTTGATAGGAAAAGTGATTAAACAGAATGACAAAGGGGTAAGAAAAATTTTCTTTAAGTTATATTTAAATAAATAATAGGAAAAATATTATATATAGTTATGCAACTTTTCAAAAAGTTTAATAAGATCCAATCAGGGAAAAATAAGAACATTTATTTATTAACCATCTCAAATGTACCAGGAATCTGCTATGCACATTTTATTTCTTTTCCACACAAACAACAAATATAAAAATGGTTTGATGCTGGTTGACCCTCTTCCTGCTTCCTGACCATTCCAAGACATTAGAATAAAATGATGAACCCACACGATCCATTGCTGTCCCTGCCCAGCAGGTTTTGCTCCTAGATTGTCACATGACTGGCTCCTTCTCATTCTTCACTTGGCAGTATTCCACACAGACATTTTCTTCAGGTCAAAACATTGAGCTCGCACCAACAGAGCCTCAAGTACCGAAACACTACACATCAACAGGGTATCGCCTACCACAGTCTCCTGAAGTTTAGCATCCCCCAGATTAGAAATCCACATGCCCCTTCTAACTTTTCCACTCTGTTCTTGACACTACTGCCATTTGATTGTCCTTCAGGTTTACCAAAAGTGTCCCCACCATTTGGTAAGTCACTACCACCCACTGTGATCATTGATTTTACATTTCTATAGCTCCCTTTACACTTCATAGAGTGTTTTCACATTTGTTACCACATTAGTTCATTTCACACCCTGAAAGGTAGGCATAAGTACCTTTAGGATGAATGAGGTCACTGACATCCGACATGTTAAAAAGAAGTTTCCCCCAGATCCCACAGCTAGTAAGTGACCTATCCAGGGTTCTAGTGTGTTCTTATCTTCAAACACAGTGTCTACACCAGTAGGCTGCAGTTGCCTATATCAGAAGATCACACTCCTCCTGTCTCTTTTCACAGCTGTCATCTCACATTGGCTCATCATTACTTTGTACTTCTATTACTACAAGCATGGTTGACATCAAGATACTCAATGCATGCTATTTTAACTGAACAGGGCAGTTGTTGTGTATTAAAGCAGCACAAGGCCGATTGTTGTTAGTATAATCCTACATAGTCTTACTATTAACAATGCTCTTCCTTCCCTGCAAAAGTTCCTTGCAGATCTATTGGAGAATACAAGTACAATAATACTTGCATGTAGCAGGCATTATCTTTTCAAATTCCAACGTTTAAAAAACCCTAAATTCCAAATTCTTTCTTTCTGAATCTCATTAGGACATTTACACAACCGTAAACACCACAGAGTCATGCATTTGGGCATACTTCAAGCTGGAATAATTCTTTAGCTTTTAGGTAAACTTAACTTCAGAACCCAACTGATTCCTTATGACTTGGAAGCCTTCTCGTTTTATACTATTCTACACCGACCGCCTTCAGTGAACCTTGCAAGTTAGCCGAGCTGTACTACGCTGTCTCATTATATTCAGCACATATGTATTTTATTAATTATAGGCTAAACCGTAATAAAATAATTTAGGTGGGGAAATGCAGAGGTGAGAAAGTATAGTCAAACCATACCTTTTATGTTTTAACATCACCGAATGGTGACATTTAAAATAATAATGATAAAAATAATAGTAGTGAATGACAGTACCTCAGAATCCCAACATGATTTTTCAGCTTCTTCTTTCAATCTTAATGCCGATATTTTAACTACAAAACGTAGTCACAGAACATTAATGGAAACATATATTTCTATGCATTTTAAATACACATTCAAGTCATGAATATTTCTATAAAAGTAACAGCAGAAAGAATTTCAGGGGGTCGAAGCATTTGCAAGAAGCAGTTGTTAGTAATGGGGATACTTTTGCAAAAAAGTAGGAACAAATGCTTATAAGAAATGAAAATCACAGTTGGATCTACACGTGTTAGATTTGTGTATAGCAGCACTTAAGCTGGAAAGAATTCATAGATAGTCACTAAATTATCACTTGTATTATTTTGGTGTGCTCCATCAACACAAGTCAAGATATCAGTTTTTGTTTGCTCTTGTGGAGCACTTTCAATAATATCCACACCATTTTCTCTTTTTCCAATTGGCAGCTTGATTGCTTCTTTCTATTAAGAAAAAGAAAAGAAAAACCCAACTTCAGAAAACATCATATTCATTTACTCGTTCACTCGCTCACTCAGTCCTTCAGTCAGTAAGACAACAAACCGCTATCATAGCCATCAAATCATAGGCATAGACCCAGGGGAAGCTGGAAATAGAAATGAAAGATTTTGTCCTATATTCTAGTAGGGGTCAATATACTATAATTTGTGAAAACAATCAGAACAGAAAAGTACCGCGCTCCAGTCCTACACCTCAGATCAATAAAGTATAGTACGGGCACAAAAGAAACAACAATCGGTTGTACCAGATGCTGCAATAACAGGGCTGCATCTTGAAAGACATACGAGGTGCGGAGGGAAACCATGAAGGGGAGTCCAGAAAGGGCAGCGGGCGCAAAAGCCTGCGTATGAAACAACATACTGTAAGTGAGGGCAGAAGAAGAATGAGGTAAGCCTGGAACTCTGAGAATGGGATGGAGTGACAACTGCAGAATCAGAACCAAATCAAAGAAGGCACGTGTCATGCTAGCAGATGAATTCTACCCTCACGTCATGGGGAGTCACTCAGTAAACAGAGGTTTCCATCATCACAATTCTAGTTTACAACAGCCACTCGGGCACCATTTATGATATTGAGGAGTTCCATTTCTTTCTAGGAGCCTATCCATCAGCCTGTCTTGCTTCACAACATAGCCCCTCGCAGCTGCCTAGAAACTCACAAACGCAGCTACCAACAACAGGTCACTCTGTAGCTTCCCCTAGGTGACTCCCAATTGGGCACAAACAGCAGCTGACCTGGGCCTGCCAGACAGCCCCTCACAAGAGCCCCAAATCCAACACACCTTGGGACCAGCTTCAAGTGACACCAGAACATCACCAAATTAGCTTCACAAATGACAAAGCCAAGCCAAGGACTGAGCAGACACCGGAGCCCTGCTACAGCCGATCTCACTCTGCGAGGTCAGCCCACACACAGGGGTTCATCTACTGCAGTCACAGCCAGTCGTCCTGAGGGTCAATTTCACACCCAGATGTGCCAACAGCAATAAGGCTCAAGTACAACAGGAGGGCACACACCACCCACACGAGCTTCTGTAACACCTGGCTCAGGTAACCGGGGTCTGTACCACTGGGCCACACACAACACCTGGTCTATAAGGCAATACTGTCAAGATGAGGAGAATTAGCAGATCTACAGAATACACAGAAACAAACACGATAGGAAGGGAAAAAAGACGAGAGAAAAAAACATTTCTCTAATGAAAGACCAGGAAAAAAAAACTAGAGAAAGAACTAAACCCAATGGACACAAGTTATCTACCAGTCACACAGTTCAAAATACTACTTCTAAGGACGCCCAATGAACTTTGGGGAAAAGTAGATAAACGTTGTAACACCTCAACAGAGACAGCAAACATAAAAAATGGACATGGAAATCATTAACGAAAGTCAACTATGAAAAATACAACATCTGAAATGAGTAATTAATAGATGGAATCAGCACCAGATTTGGTTGAGGCAGACGTTCAAATCAGTGATTTGGAAGACAAGGGAGCAGAAAACACACAATCAGAGCAGAAGAAAAAAATATGAAAAATGATTATGAGTCAAAAAAAACGAGAGAGAGAAGGCTTTAAGGGACTTCTGGGACAAGATAAAGTGTAACAGCACTCGTAAGGCTATCAAAAGGAGAAGAGAGATACAGAAAGGAATTGAAAACCTATTTGAATAAATAATGATGGAAATCTTCCCTAACCTGTTGAAGGAAACGCAAGAGTAGGAAACACACAGAGTTCCAAACAAAATAAAGCAAACCGGCCCAGACCAAGACATACCAGAATTAAAACACCAAAGGGTAAAGACACAGAGAGAATATTAAAACCAGCAAGAGAAAAGCAGTTAGGTACATACAAGGGAGCTCGCATAAGACTGTCAGGTGATCTCTCAAAAGTAAATCCGAAGGACAGAGGAATGGGCAAGAAATATAGAAATGTGATGAAACACAATAATTTACAACCAAGTGCACTGTATCCAGCAAGGCTCTCATTTAGAATGAAACGAGAGGAAAAGAGCTTACCAGAGAAAAAGGAGGTGATGCAGTTCAGCACCAGGAAACCACTATCACAAGAAATGTAAAACCACGACTAGAAAAAAAAGGAGGATGAGGAGAAGGAGGAGAAAGAACAGGATGGGGAGAAGTGAATAAGAAAATGCCAATAACTACGTGCCTACAAATAATTACTTTAAATGTAAATAGATTAAATGCTCCAGAAAAGACATAAGGTAGCTGAATGGTTAAGAATGCAAGACCCATACACACGACAATCAAACTACAAACTTTCTTCACTGCAAAGGAAACCAACAACAACATGAAGTCATGACCGGATGAATGGAGAAGATATTTGCCAATGATATATTTGATAAAGGGTTGACATCCAAAACATATAAGGAACTCATAAGCCTTAACACCAAAAGACGAACAATGCAATTACAAAATGAGAATAGTACCTGAATAGACTTTTCTCCAAAGAGGTCACACAGATAGCCAAGAGACATACAAAAACATGCTCCGTGTCACTAATCATCAGAGAGATGCAAATTAAAAATACAATGAGCTACCACCTCACAACTGTCAGAATGGCCATCATCCATGAATCAACAAGCAACAAGTGTTGGTGTGGATGTGAAGAAAACGGGAGTCCTCGTGCACTTTTAGTGAGACTGCAAATCCGAGCAGACAATGGAAAACAATATGGAAGTTCCTCAAAATTTTAGAAATAGAACTACCATGTGGCACAGCAGTCCCTCTTCTCGGTTTTCCTCCACAGAAATCCAAAACACTAATTTGAAAACAACATGCATTTCTATGGTCGTTGCCACATTATTTTCTTTTTTTATTGTTTTGCCGCGTTATTTTCAATAGTCCAGATAAGAAAGTAACCAGAGGATCCATCATCTTGGAGAAAGAAGAAGATGGACATATATATAACAAAATGCTACTTTTCAGTAATGAAGAATAAATACTTATCGTTTGTGACAACCTGTGTCGACCTAGACGGTATTATTCTAAGTGAAAAAAGTCAGACAGAGAAAGACAAATACCACATGATTTCACTTATTGGTGACATGCAAAACATTTTAAATGAACAGAGAAAAGGGAAACAAACTCATAGGAGCAGAGAACTAACGGATCGTTGCCCAGTTCAAGGATTGTTATGGGAATGCTTGAAATGGAAACAGGATTAAGAAGCATAAAGTGGCAGATATAAAATAGTCGTGAAGATTTCAAGTACAGCACAAAGAATACAGTAAATAAGATTGTAATAACGAAGTACGGTGTCAGGGATACCACACAAATCGGGGTACCAGTTTGCACATTATATAAATGCCTAATCACGATGCTGTACACCTGAGGCTCACATCATATTGAATGTCAACTGTAACAGAAATGAAAAATTTACATTTAGAAAACAAAACTAAAAACTTTCTGAAACTTGACATTTGACTATATGGTTTTTAAGAATCTCTGCTTTTGACCAGAATAAAGAAAGGATCCTATCTTTTGTAGACATGGCTCCTTTCTTTACTTTGGTCAACGCATCATGGACATGGGCATAGAATCTCATGGACATATTTTTATAGGGAGCAGCCAAGAGCATCATCAGCTTTGGAGCCAAGTGGATTTTGCATCAAACCCTCAAACTTCTCCCTGGCTACTGCAAGTCATGCTGCCTAGACTGTCTTGGTCTCCATTTCCTTATCTCTGAAGATGAAGATTCCCTTCCTTGACAAAGCTATTCTGAGGATTAAATCACATCGTGCTGGTTACAGAATAGGTCCGGAACAAGTGTTGATTTGACTATGGAGTATTTCACCATATCAGTTAAAAGAAAATCTGTGTCGCTCTTGCTTATATGGGCCAGGGCCCATGCATCAATAGCACATAATCAAACAGGCCATTAAAACACACACACACACAAAAAAGAATCTCTGCTTTCCAAATTGGTTATTATTTTGTGCAACACATGTACTCTTCAATTAGATGAAGACATTTAAATATATTCACAATGCAATGATTTAGATCATAGTGCAATCCCTTTGTAATATGGGTTTTGAGATGGAGAACGTGAATTCGAAAGTTTCAAAACTCTACTATTATTTTAGTCTAAGTGATGAACCTAATATCCTGGAAACTAATATAAAACAATATGGAATGTCCACGGACTGTAAGTGAAAAAGAAAATGGAGAAAACACTCCCTCCTAACAAGTATACCATACCAACATACAAAGTGTAAAAAATAAAACTATATGTCTTATGCTATATAGTTTTAAAACTGAAAGCTACCAGGAAGATTTCATGACTGTTACAATGAGCACCGGAATCCATTAAAGATTTCATTTAGGCACGAGTATGATAAAAGTCATGCTGGTATAACGTAAAAGTCACATTAAAATTCCTTACCCTTAACCAAATTGCATATCTCCGTCACTGTGGGAAAACTCCCTATAGAATTTTACTATCACTATACATTTCCCAGCCCCTTCTTTTTCTCAGCTCCCCTCTTCGATACTTACTAAAGTTAAAAGAACAACAACAAAACAATGAAGCGTCAAATGGTCATATGTTATAAAATGTTTCATGCTGACCAATTTTCCATAACAAACATTAAAAAATGATAGGTGGAGCCCTACCAAATTTTACAACTTGGTGCTACACAAAACTAAATTAAGAGCACAACAGTTAATTTCACACAGGAACCTTTTACCTTGGTACCAACATCGAAGAGTCCATCGTCTGACGAAGACCATGAATCATCACTGCCATGTTTCCAGGAAAGACTTCCGGGGAAAGATACACAACAGACACAAGTGAGTTCATTTCTTTACAAAGGCAGCAACAACAACAACAAAAGGAGTACAATTCAGCTATCTGCATATGAAATGAAGTTTCTTGATACGATTAAAATTTAGAGGATGTTCTAGAAAAGCTATCAGTTATCTATTTATCTATCTATTTATCAGTTATCTATCTATTTATTATCTATCAGTTATCTATTTCTGCCTCCACCACTCCTAACTCATGCAATATTTAATGAAGATACACTCTAAATTTCCATAACAAAGAATGACAGCCAACATGTTGGCAACACCTGAGAGTACCTTGTTTTCACCAAAAGACCCCAGGGCTGAATTGAAAACGCAATTAATAGCTGACAAGAGGAACCTGAACTGGGACAAAAGCAATGAGCTAAATCGAGGTAGAACGATACACTGACCCTTCTCGATGGTCTGTCCCTGGTTCAAAGATTAATCTGTGTGGGTCAAAAACGGCAGTCTTGCATCTTTAACGTAGAAAGCAGTTATTAAATTGACCCCATTCCTTCCTTTCACCCTGAAACACTACAGTGAGGTCCCTGAAATGTGTGAAATGTTTGCAAGTTACACGTATAAAAGTCAAAGAACAAATATGTATGTTGTTAGCCTCCCCACTCTCCGATCACTTGTCCACACAGCTTCCTGGCAATCTCCAACCTTGAAAACTTCAGCCTACGAAGGCATAGACTCCTGAAACAAGGTTGGGCTCAAATGACCCACAGTAGGACTTCTCTATTTCCCTGTTCCTGGAAAATAAGCTCAATGGGGCCTCAGTCATCCACTCCCAACACAGGCATGTTACCACCTACCCAACTCCATTACTGTTTTCACAATCAGTCCTCCCACTGCCCAACCCTCCATCTCCATGGGAAGGACATCAGCTCGTTGGGAAAAGAGGTGGAGGTTACGAGACACCTGCCGTGGGCCATAGATCTATGTAGTTCAGCAATCTCCAGTGCCTTTGGACTCGAGGGGACCCCCTCTGTAATTTCGGGTGCAGGTGGATGATACCACATTCCTACTTGCTATTAAGAGAATGTTTCCAGAGTCTCAAAGGTTTAATATGTTTTCATACAACCTTAAATTTTGCTGGTTCCTCCAATTCAACAACGGAAAAGCAGCAACCTGTTCAGATACCCTTGAACCCCTTGGTAACAATGGAACCAGGGGTCAGTTAATCCACCTTCCGGAACCACACTCGTCTAATGAATAAAAACTAGGCCTAACAGCAAAGCTACTTTGTGAATCTACTGTGCCGACAACCTGGGATTACCAATGTTAGGCACATAGTATAGGGTCTAGGCCAGAGCAGAACACTCATTAAAGCTTACTGGCTTCTCTCGGCAGTCTCTCAGTTAACATGCAATTTTAGAAATCCATAAAATCCTACCTGCTTGCAGGGTCGCATTTAGAACATTCATCCACTGTTAAAGAAAAAATTTACATTCATTGTAAATACACAACAGAAAAACACAGAACTTTAAAATTATCAGACTGAACTTATGAAAAAATATTTTTGGGACAACCCCTGAAGACTACAGTAGAATGAATGTTAATGATACTATTGGTGGGAAATTAATACGTGCAGAACTTTTACTTCCACTCCTATTTATATGTGTGTACATATATTTATATTTATATATTCATACATATATACGTACACATATATGTACATGCATGTACTTATGCATGTTTGTATGTATTATACATTTATATCTAATGAAAGAAAAATAAGCGGGATGTGCAATCATTTGATAGCTACAAGTCAAGTGCTACTTACAATGATTGTAATCCTCCCAAACCCATTGCAGTCAACGAAACGGTATCAGCAGTAAAATGAGTATCATAAACTAACAAGGTCCAATTTAAATAGCATGATTTTTCTGTACTTCTGTCATGAAGAGCAGTTAGAAGAGAGTCCACTTGTTTTGCTCTTACACAGTACCGCTGTGCCGCTCTTCTGTCAAGGGTGTTCAGTTTAGGATGAAACATCCTGTCATCAGCAGCTTAGTCAAGAAGCAGTCTACTTTGCAGCACGGCAAAACACAGGAAATAGACTCTTTCTGGCCCTCTCTCCAGTGCAGGGTAAGTATGAAAGACTTTGCGATTCCAGTTTTATCTAGTCTAACCCCTGAGACTGTTTCCCTCCATTGCTGGAGAGTCTATCCGGCTCACCTCATAGAGCAGGAAGGTCCAAAGGGTTATTGCTGTACAGCAACGAGTGATGCCATTTTTCTCATCCCTCCCCATAGTGGCAAATGTGTATAGAAATCATGGTTTTTTACCTTGTAAGTCATATATCATCAAATCCTAAGCCGATGAATAACAGCAAACAAACAAACACCCCCCCCCAAAAAAGACAAAGTGGTTATCTTGAATAACAACCTTCAATGACCCTGGAGTTTTAAGTTTTTAAACATTCAAAAAGATGGCCACTGTATGATTCCAACTATATGATATTCAGAAAAAAACAAAACTATAGAAGCAGTAAAAAGACGAGTGGTTTCCAGAGGTTAGGGAGAAGGGAGGACTGAGGAAACGCCACAGAGGGTATCTAGTAGTGAATCTATTCTGTGTGAGACTGGAAGGGTGGAGACCTGTCATTATACGTTTGTCAAACCCCACAGATTGTACAACAGCAAGAGTGAGCTCTAACGTAAAGTGTGGGCTGTGAGTGGTCATGCTGAGTCAGTGCAGTTCATAGATCGTCGTGAATGTACCACCCGGGTGCAGGTGTCAACAGCGAGGGAGGCTCTGTGTGGATGGGGATGTGGGTTTTGAGGGAACTTTCTCTACTCTCTACTCAATTTTGCCCTGAACCTAAACCTGCTCTAAAAACGAAGGCTTACTAATAAAAAAAAAAAAAATTTCCACTGAAACTGCTATTACCAGATATGAACACATTAATGCTATTTTCAAAATACAGTCACTTTGAAAATGAATATCAAGGTCCAGTATCAGAATATGATTATTCACCCAACCGAATGAAGCATATGAAAAGCCATAAACAAAGCAAGTCATTTTTGGAATACTTACACAAGAAAATCACTGATAAACGTGACTGAACATCTCGCTTTAGCATGCTGAATAGGGATGCCAAGTGAATCAAAATGGAATCGTCCCTGTACTTACAGGACAACTTTGATTCTCATTGTAAATCAGAAATCATTGTGCTGATTTTATTCAAAAGCTATATTGAAACATTAATCACACAAAAAGATTGGAGTTGCCATGGTTATTGCCATAGTAATGTATGTGCAATACCTGTGAAATACTCACGAAAAGGCAAAACAGTAACCAGCACTGCAATGTTTAATGGATGATACAACTGAAACCAATACCAAGGCACATCACCATTTTCCTTGCTATTAAAATAAAATTTTAAGCTACACTAAAAATTAAGTCAGGCCTATAACTGCTGTGCCGAAAAGACTTCATACAGCAGGCCTGACTGCTATCCTTTGAAAGTCCTGCTTGAATGGCTGGCCCTTGGCTGGTATCTGGAAACCTGCATATGGTGAGGGTTCCCACCATTCCCTAACTAAGTGTGGCTCACCGTGCCTGAACTGCTTGTACAAACAAGGTGGTTCATGCTGGACACTCACTTTCCTTCTGGGAATCAGGAATGTTAGTACCAGCTAGGGGGACGCTGCCTATGTGACTGGCGTGCCATGAAAGCACTCCATGAAGGCACTGAGTCTAATGAGACTCCGGTACCAATAGACAGCATTTCACATGTGGTGCCAGAATTTAATAGTGGGGTATTAAGCACATCCTGCTAACTCCACAGGACATGCGTCTTGGAAACTTGCGCCTGGTTCCCTCCTGTCACAGACACTGCCACACACACCTTTTCTCTTTGCTGATTTTGCTCTCACTGTAACAAATCACAGGCATTAGTACAGCCATAAGCTGAGTCTTGTAAAGTGCTCTAGTGAATAACCAAACCCAGGGGTGGTGTTAAGAACCTCTAATAAATGGCATTATATGAAATTTTAATTCTGTGGGTTGATGCTTTCTACATGATTCAGAAGGTGATTTTGCAGATTACCTGTCATTAAATTCGTTTTTTTTGATTCTTCTTTTGCAGATTCCTGTAGAGCTAGATATATTTGAATAAAGGCATAAAGAGGATAAATGAAATGATGTCAGAAAATACTGTAAAACAAGCAACCATCCTATTTTAATCAGAATAAAAAATAAAACATCCTAATGACAACATGTTCTATCAATTCCTATATAGCAAATGAAGAGATCGCACTGTCAATTTTCTACAACTAGGCAAGTTTTATGTTCTTTTTATAATACTTATGAATCAATCAAGTAACTGGGATAATTACAGAAAAACATATAACTATCACTTGTAGTATAATAATGTACACTGATTATAGAGTTCCTTTGCTTTCTAAACTTTTTTATTTCTTATAAAACTAAAAACATAGCTCTCATATGAAAAGGCAGTGGTTAACAGAATATGTGAAAATGAAACAAAAAATTATATCCATGTAGGATGAATTACCCCTGGATATACCAAGAAACTCAACATTCAGAGGAAAAAAACGTGTCTTCCCTATTGACCTGCTGCATTTCTCTCTCCATCTGATAATGTCCTAGTCACTCTTCTCATGTCCCATTGAAATGCTAGTGCACATTCTGGAAACCTAGGAATCATCTTCGTTTTCTCACTCCCCACTAACTTTTACATTCAATTATCACTAACTTCTATTAACCATAACACTCTCCAGGCTCTGCTTTATTTTTCCACAGCCACTGCCCTAGTCAAACAGGGGCTCTTAGCAGATGGCTTTCACAGGGGGAAAAATGAGACACCACCGACTGTTATTGTTGCTTCCTAAAGGAATAGGATTTATTTTCAGCAAAACAAATGAGAAAGACATAAGCCAGCAAAGACCAACATGTTAAATTGAATAAATTAACCTTCCTGACTTTCTTGTCTTTCAAAATGGATGCGTGAAAACATCACAGTGGACTGATACTAGTCCAAGGAAGTAAAAGCTTCCTTTGTCTGCGACTTATTTTTATGTGCTTTTCTTCAATCTATCCTCTATGTGAGGGGCCAGCAAACTCCAACCTGCCATCAGTTTTTATAAATAAAGCTTTACTGTAGCACGGTCTTGCCTATTCAGTTGGCCCACGACTGTTTTCATACCATGATGGCAGATTTGAGTAGGTATGACAGAGACCACATGGCCTAAAATCAGGCCCTTTACAGATAAGCTTGCTGGTCCCTGCTTATACCACAACCAGAGTGTCCGAATGCCGTCTCATCTTGTTCCTAGTCTGCTCAAAACTCTCCCATGATCCCTGCAGTAACCATTGCTGAGTCCCTGCCCACTTGCCATTTCTTCATCTTCATTCTCACTGGAGAACCACAATGCTGTGTGGATATTTACTGTCCCAATACACAAAGAACATGGCCTCTCTCCAGCTCCACAAAGAAAAATGATTATACTATGCTAATCACAGTGACTGCTTTACCCCTAACTGCTGTGGGAACCAGCATGTGCTGTACCCCAGCCTGGAAATGTTAAGGGATCTACTGGCAGCTTCTCAGTCTTCTTCCTATTTAAAAGAATCACATAGCTGATCATCACTGTTTATCAGGGAAACGGAAATCAAAACCACAGAGAAATACCACCTCATTACTGTCAGATGGCTACCATCAAAATGGCACCAGATAACAAATGTCGGCAAGGAAGTGGAGGAAAGGGAAAACAGACCCTGCACTGTTTTTGGATTTGTAAATTGTTATATTCACTGTGGGAAACAGTATGGAGATTCCTCAAAATATCAGAAATAGAACTGCCATGAGATCTTGCAATTCTACTTCTGGGTATTTGTCCAACGAAAACCAAAACAGTAATTTGAAAAGACACCTGCACCTCTATGTTCACCGCAGCAGTATATATAATAGCCAGGATATGGAAGCAACATAGGCGTCCTTCGATAGATGAATGCATAAAGAGGATTTGATATGTGTGTGTGTGGGGTGTGTGTGTGTGTGTGTGTGTGTGTGTATACAGTAATACTATAACTGATATTAGAATAATTAACTCATCCATAATATAACTGATATAATAACTCATCCATAAAAGATGAAATCTTGCCCTTTGTAACAATATGGAAGTTCCTAGAGGTATTATGTAAGTGAAAGAAGACAGAGAAAGACAAATACCTTATGATCTCATTTATATGTGGAACCTAAAAAAACAAAACAAACAAAACAGAAACAGATCCATAGCTACAAAAAAGTAACTTGATTGTTCCCAGATGAAAGGGAGTTGAAGAGATGAACGAAAAAGAAAGTGTATGAGAAGTACAAACTTCCAGTGATGAAATATCTAAGCCACAGGGATGTAGTTAACAGCACAGGGAAAATATCAATAATATTACAGTCACTTTGAAGGGTGATAGATGCTTACTAGACATATTGTGGTGATAACCTCGCAAGGCATATCAATGTCAAATCACTATGCTGTACACCTGAACTGATATAATGTGGTATGCCAACTATATAACACAGAAATGCAGTCCTTCAGCCTTTGGATATTGTCCTGTGAGAATATGATGCTTGGAGCCATTGCTAATTAACCAGCCAGCAAAGAAAATGGAAAACCTACAGAAACGCAGTCCTTCAGCCTTTGGATATTGTCCTGTGAGAATATGATGCTTGGAGCCGTTGCTAATTAACCAGCCAGCAAATGAGACTTAAACGAAACACTGACAACCTCACAACTGAAATAGGGACAACAACAGGCAACTCATGGCATCACAGAACCACCAAAACCATCCTGGTTCCTCCTGTTGTAACCACTGTTAATTAGGTCACCTATTACCTGCAGCTAAAACATTCTAACTGATATATTTCCCAAGGCCTACAGGATAAGAGCAACTCCTTTCTCTAGAACTAAAGACTTTCCTAAGCTTGCCTTACCTAGGTATTCACCACTTTCTCAAACATTCCCACAGCACGCTTTTTATACCATCAAAACTGAACTGCTTGTAAATCCTTCAAAGTTCACTGTGTATCTTAGCCTATGTCTGCAGTTCCTTCTGCCAAACCTATAATCTTGATTATTGTTTCCCCTGCCCAACACGGTCCTTCTGCCTCTTTATCTGGCCAACTCACACTCACACTGCATACTTCCCTTAAATCCTACCCAGATTTTCACAACCGAAATCATCATCATGGACATAAAGTGTCTGGCCCACGAGATCTGACAATTAGGTTCACGAAGTCATCCTAGAAAAAGTGCTGCACACCTCATTGCTGAGTATCACTATGGTCACCTTCGAAGTACACCTCTTGGGAAGCTATGCACCAATGCTAGCACCTAGTCTACTCTGCGAAGCAATTTTGGAACTCTTTATATGGAATGGCCATCAGAGCTGTTGTTGTATTACTCTTGATGTCCTGAATGTCATCAAAATGTCTTTCTTTCAGTATTTCCTTTATCTTCGGGTAAAGAAAGAAGTCATTGGGGGCAGATCAGATAAGTAGGGTGGGTGTATCAATACAGTTATTTGTTTACTGGCTAAAAACTCTCTCACAGACAGTGCCATGGGAGCTGATGTATTGCTGTCATGCAACAGCCATGAATAGTGGGCCAAAGGTTGAGGTTGGTTTCTTCTAACATTTTCATGCAGTCTTTTCAGAACTTCCAAAAACTAAACATGGTTAACTGTTTGTCCAGTTGGTACAAATTTATAATGAGTAATCCCTCTGATGTCAAAACAGTTTAGCAAAATTGTTTTGACTCTTGATTTCGACTGACAGAACTTTTTGGTCTTGGAGAATTGGCTGACTTCCATTGTGTACTTTGATGCTTTGTTTCAGAATCGTATTGGTACACCCACGTTTCATCACCAGTGAAAACACGGCTCAAAACATTGTCTTGCCTCTCCAAAAGGTCTTGGCAGCCTTTGACTCTCCTTTGCTTCTGTTCATGGGTGAGCTCCTTTGGATCTATTTTTGCACACACCTTTCTCATGCCAAGATTGTCAGTTAAAATTTTCCTAACTGTTTCTGTATCGATGTTTACTTGGTCTGCTATGCTTCTCACAGTCAGCCAATGATTTTGACTCACAATTCGATGAATTTTTGCAATGTTTCCTCCGTTCTGGTCGTTACTGGCCACCATGACGTCTCTTCATCAGTGACGCAATCTTTCCCCTCAGAAAAATGTTTAATCTATTTGTACATAGCCGTTTTCCTTGTGACATTATCCCCATGAACCTGGACTAACATGTTCCTGATTTCACTTCCACTCTTGCCAAGTTTAACAAGAAATTTAATGTTTGATCATAGCTCTGATTCAAGCTCAGACAGCCTCGCAATGGCACACAAAAACATGCAACAACAACGAGCAAGACACTCGTGTCAGCTCAGCAAGACACCGCCACACATCAACACGAACACAGCTCTGAGACACTGATATACCAAGGTTATGAAACCTTACTGAGCTGTTTCTACAGTGCTGCCAATGTAAGCGCACGGTGGCAAGTTCTCAAACTTAATTGTCAGATCTGATGATACAACCCAATAAAAAACAATAATGATAATTATAAGCTCTCAGTGGACTCTGGCACCTAGTAAGCACTGTGTAAAGTATAATAAATAATAAAAATGACAATAATAAGAACACGCTCTTGGAGGTAGGGACTGTGGTTTTAAAATGCTTGTCTTCTGCAACATCAAAATAACACTTAGTGCCTAAAAGACTCCTGATGGTTACATAGCAAACGGCTGCAGAGGCAAATAAATACATGAATGAAAAGATTGCCCTTGAAAATTCTGTTTTAAGAAACCATAGAAATAAGCCAGGGACAGCTCTAAAGTCTTAGGGGCACATTAAAGATCAAATTCCATTTCATCTCTGTGTTTCCTATAACTTGCAAAACCACCGACACAAGTGCTTTGATAGAGGTCTACTAAGTTAAAGGGGTCCTTGGGCATTTCAGATTGCACAATGTGCCACATTCAGTGAGCAGAATAGCGTTTTTGTCATTGTGAAACTTTTCTGTACTTTTATTATAATCTTTTGAGTCCTAAGTTAGGCTATGGGAACATTTATTATGATTATCTTTTGACTAATGGCTACAAAGCATCTTGTTCTAGAGAAATTACACTGTTATGACAACTATCCAACTAACAGAAGAAAACATTTTCTTCTAATGAGGTCAACATGTCTCACTCTGTTTTGACTTATGAGAAAAAAAGGTGATACTAGTGAGACCTTGTTGGCATATCCACATGGAAAATAACCCATGCTTCTCAACAAGGCACAGCTTTACTGACTTGTATCAGTAGATACCTTTTAAAAACAGTCTCACTGCGGAGAACTACCAAAAATGGCAGCGTGAGGTGAGCCTCTGTAACGTTCCCCTGGAATTTACAACTAATCGGACAACAATAACTCCACAAAGGACTCCCTGCACAGCAGGCAGGCAAGATGAAGAGGCCCCCTACTGAATTCACCTCCAGGTGGGCGAATCGCGTGAGCGGGGGAGGAGGTAAGGGAGAAGTGCGGAGAAGGAGCCGCGTGGGAGCAGGTCAAAGACCTAGATCAGTGCTCCGAGCACGCTGCATCCCGGAACTACCGCAGCTGCGGGAGAGGGAAGGACTCGGACTGCTAGGGCTCCGCTTACGGCCCACAGGGCTGAGGGGGCAGCATATAACACGGCTGAACCCAACCCACAAGGCAGAGACCTCGGAGCAAAGACTGAGGGAAGAAGGCTGAAAATGGTGGTTTAAGCCCTCACTGCCGAGCGGAGAACGGAAGCCTTAGGCACTAAGACTAGCCGCCCCCTCCCTACCCTCCCAGAGTTCGGCCCACCCCCAACTGCCCGGTGCTAGAAGCGATAAAGTAGCAGTGTCAGATCAAAAGGACAGGATATTTGCAGATCTGAGAACTGTGGACCGTAGACACAGATTCGCAGCCCAACTAGTTCCGGCGAAGGGGAGGGAGCTGTGGAAGCGGGACCAGCTGTGGTGGTGGTCGCTGCCATTGCTCTGGGCCACCTCTCACAACTCACCCCGCCCCTGGCCCCACCTATCTGGGCGGATCCCTGCAGGAGTAAACAGAACTGCTGAAACATACGGGCTCTTAATCGGGTGCAAAAAGAGCTTTGGAACTTCAAAAGTTCTCTGCACCCCCACAAGGACGTGGCGCCCTATGACCCAGGTGAACTGTTAACAGAGGAGAGGCCAGTCTCTCAGGAAATCCCGCCATTGTGTGAGAAGCTGGAATAGTGCAGAGAAAACGTAGCACTACTGTGTCAGAGGAAAAAAAAGGCTGCAGTCAGAGAGAAAATAAAACGTTCTACCAACAAGTATTGGAAAACAAAAGAAAGACCTCTTCCTATCAACCTGTTGCAGAAGCCTCTCCTGTAGATGTCTAAGAAGAGAAATAATAAATCAGTAATTGCCAAGAAAAACCAAGGCAACAAGACAGCTCAGAAAGAAAGGGAAGTCTCCAGAAAAGGAACTTAAAGATATGGAAATATGTGACTTAAATGATAGAGAATTCAAGATTGCAGTTCTGAAAAACCTCAAAGAGATGCAAGAAAACACAGAAAGGCAATTTAATGAACTCAGAAACGCAATCAAAGAACAACATGAGCATTTTATGAAAGAGATTGAAATTTTGAAAAAGAACCAAATGGAATTTCTGGAGATTAAGAACTCAATAGAAGAAATTGAGAATGAAATAACCAGCTTAGGTAGTAGAGTTGACCATATGGAGGAAAGAATCAGTGACATCGAAGATAGAAACCTGGAAATTACACAGATGGAAAAAGAAAGAGACTTGAGACTTAAAAGAAATGAAAGAACTCTACAAGAAGTATCTGACTCCATCAGAAAGAGCAATATAAGAATAACGGGCATACCAGAAGGAGAAGAAAGAGAGAAGGGAACAGAGAATATATTCAAAGAAATCGTTGATGAGAACTTCCCAAATTTGTGGACAGAACTGGATCCTCGAATCCAAGAATCAAATAGAACACCTAATTACCTCAATCCCAACAGGCCTTCTCCAAGGCACATTACATTGAAGCTGTCTAAAATTAACACCAAAGAAAGAATCCTCAAGGCAGCCAGGGAAAAGAAGACGGTAACCTACAAAGGAAAGCCCATTAGATTATCATCAGATTTTTCAGCAGAAACTCTACAAGCCAGGAGGGAGTGGAACCAAATATTCAAAATGTCGAAAGAGAGAAATCATGAGCCAAGAATAATATATCCAGCAAAGATATCCTTTAGATATGAAGGAGGAATAAAGACTTTTCCAGACATACAGAAGCTGAGGGAATTTTCTAATACACGACCTGCACTACAAGAAACACTAAAGGAGGCTATTCGACCACCATCAACAGGGACAATTTGTGGCAACCGAAACATAAAAAAAAAAAGGGGGGGAGCGTAAAGGCCTGAACCAGAATATGGGAATGGAGAAAGTAAGCGTGCTGAAGAAAATGGAATACTCTAAATATCAAACTTTCTTTTACATAATCTTAAGGGTAACCACTCAAAAAAAAATCCAGAACTGAAATATATACTGTAATAAAAGAAGAAACAGAGGGAAACATCATAGAATACCACCACACAGAAATAACAGACAACAACAAAAAGGCAAAGAAACAATGGAGTCACAGCCTTACCAGAAAACTAAAGATAGAATGACAGGAAATCCTCACGTATCAATAATCACCCTAAATGTAAATGGACTGAACTCACCAATAAAAAGGCACAGAGTAGCAGATTGGATCAAAAAACTAAACCCAACCACATGCTGTCTCCAAGAGACACATCTCAGCTACAAGGACAAGCATACACTCAAAGTGAAAGGGTGGAAATTGACACTCCAAGCAAATGGTACCCAGAGAAAATCAGGTGTAGCCATAATGATATCAGATGAAACAGACTTCAGGGTGAAAAAGATAACAAGAGACAAAGATGGACATTTCATAATGGTAAAGGGGACTATACAACAAGACATAACAGTCATCAATATTTATGTCCCAAATCAGGGAGCACAGAAATATACCAAGCAACTACTAATAGAACTAAAGGGAGAAATTGACCAAAACACAATTATACTAGGGGACTTAAATACATCATTGACAGCTATGGATAGATCATCCAAACCGAAGATAAATAACGAAATTGCAGCCCTAAATGACACATTACATGAAATGGACATCATTGTCATATATAGAGCACTTCATCCTAAAACATCATACTATACATTCTTTTTGAGTGTACATGGAACATTCTCAAGGATAGACCATATATTAGGGCAGAAAAGCAGCCTCAGCAAATTTAAGAAGATTGAAATCATACCAAGCATATTCTCTGATCACAAGGCTTTGAAATTGAGATTGGATATCAACTGCGAAAAGAAAGCAGGAAAAAACACAAATACATGGAGATGAAACCACATACTTTTAAAGAACGACTGGGTTAAAGAAGAAATTAGAGGAGAGATCAAAAGATACATAGAAACAAATGACAATGAAAGTACATCCTACCAAAATTTTTGGGATGCAGCGAAAGCAGTTTTAAGAGGGAAGTTTATATCATTACAGGCCTGTCTCAAGAAAAGAGAAAAATCCTAAATAAACAACCTCATGTTACACCTCAAAGAACTAGAAAAAGAAGAACAAGTGAAACCCAAGGTCAGCAGAAGAAAGGAAATAACAAAAATCAGAGCAGAGCTCAATGAAATAGAGAACAAAAAGACAATAGAAAAAATTAATGTGACAAAGAGCTGGTTCTTTGAAAAAATTAATAAAATCGACAAACCCTTGGCTAGACTCACTAAGATAAAAAGAGAGAAGACACTAATTAACAAAATCAGAAATGAGAAAGGGGAAGTTATCACGGACACCACAGGAATACAAAGGATCATGCCAGAATACTATGAAGGACTATATGCCACCAAATTCAATAACCTAGAAGAAATGGACAAGATCTTAGAAACATATAGCCTTCCAAGGCTGAACCATGAAGAACTGGAAAATCTAAACAGACCGATCACCAGTAACGAAATTGAATCAGTCATCAAAAACTTTCCCAAAATCAAAAGTCCTGGACCAGATTGCTTCACCAGTGAATTCTACCAAACCTTCAAAGAGGATCTAATACCAATCCTGCTCAAACTCTTCCAAAAAATTGAAGAAGAGTCAGTACTCCCTAACTCATTTTATGAGGCCAACATTACCCTGATACCAAAACCTGGTAAGGACAACACAAAAAAAGAAAACTACAGGCCTATATCTCTGATGAATACTGATGCAAAAATCCTGAACAAAATTCTAGCAAAGCGAATACAACAATGCATCAAAAAGATTATTCACCACGACGAAGTGGGGTTCATACCCGGGGCACAAGGATGGTTCGACATCCGCAAAGCCATCAATGTGATACATCACATGAACAAAATAAAGGACAAAAATCATATGATTATATCAATTGATGCAGAAAAAGCATTTGACAAGATACAACAATCACTTATGATTAAAACACTTAAAAAAAAAAGGTATAGAAGGAAAATACCTTAACGTAATAAAGGCCATCTATGACAAGCCCTCAGCTAATCTCATAATTAATGGTAAAAAACTGAAGCCCTTTGCTCTACGTTCAGGAACACAACAGGGCTGTCCCCTATCACCTCTGCTTTTCAACACAGTGTTGGAAGTCCCTGCCAGAGCCATCAGGCAAGAGAAAGAAATAAAGCATCCAAATTTGGAATGAAGAAGTTAAAATATCACTCTTTGCAGATGACATGATGCTATATATAGAAAACCCTAAGGACTCCACCAAAAAGCTGTTAGAAACAATCAACGAATACAGTAAGTTGCTGGCTACAAAATCAACATACAAAAGTCCATTGCATTCCTATATACTAACAATGAAATCTCAGAAAAAGAAATACAAAAAACAATTCCCTTTGCAATTGCAGCAAAAAGAATAAAATACCTAGGAATAAACTTAACCAAGGAAGTGAAGGATTTATATGCTGAAAACTGTAAGACATTTTTGAAAGAAATTGAAGAAGACACAAAGAAATGGAAAGACATTCCGTGCTCATGGATTGGAAGAATCAACATAGTTAAAATGGCCATATTACCCAAAGCCATATACAGATTTAATGCAATCCCCATCAAAATCCCAATGGCATTTTTTTAAAGAAATAGAACAAAAAATCATCAGATTTGTTTGGAACCACAAAAGGCCCTGAATAGCCAAAGCAATCTTAAGAAAAAAGAACAATGCTGGAGGTATCACACTGCCTGACTTTAGCTTGTACTACAGGGCTACAATAATCAAAACAGCATGGTATTGGCAGAAAAACAGACACATAGACCAATGGAATAGAATTGAGAACCCAGAAATAAAACCACATAAATATGGACAGATAATTTTTGACAAAAGAAGCTAAAAACATACAATGGAGGAAAGACAGCCTCTTCAATAAATGATGCTGGGAGAATTGGATAGCCACGTGCAAAAGAATGAACTGGACTGTTATCTGTCACCATGTACCAAAATTAATTCAAAATGGATCAAAGACTTAAGCATAAGACCTGACACAATAAACTGCATTGAAGAAAACATAGGTACTAAACTTATGGACCTTGGGTTCAAAGAACATTTTATGAATTTGACTCCAAAGGCAATGGACGTAAAAGCTAAAATAAACAAATGGGACTATATGAAACTTAAAAGTTTCTGCACAGCAAAAGAAACCATCGACAAATAAAGAGGCAACCGACTGAATGGGAGAAGATTTTTGCAAATGGTTCCTCCGATAAGGGTCTAACATCCAAAATATACAAGGAACTCATGAAACTCAACAACAAAAAAACAAACAACCCAATTGAAAAATGGGCAGAGGACCTGAAGAGACATTTCTCCAAAGAGGACTTACAAATGGCAAATAGACATATGAAAAAATGCTCCACATCACCAATCATCAGAGAAATGCAAATAAAAACCACAATGAGATATCACCTCACCCCAGTCAGAATGGCTTTCATCAACAAGACAAATAGCAACAAGTGTTGGAGAGGCTGTGGAGAAAAAGGAACCATCTTACACTGTTGGTGGGAATGCAGACTGGTGCAGCCGCTATGGAAGGCAGTGTGGAGGTTCCTCAAAAAATTACAAATAGAATTACCATATGACCCAGCAATCCCTCTCCTGGGTAACTACCCAAAGAATTTGAAATCAGTTATACATAAAGACACGTGTGCTCCAATGTTCATTGCAGCTTTGTTTATGGTGGCCAAGACATGGAAACAACCAAAATGTCCTTCGATAGATGAATGGATAAAGAAGTTGTGGTATATAAACACAATGGAATACTATTCGGCCTTAAGGAAAGATGATATAGGAACATTTGTGACAACATGAATGGATCTTGAGAGTATAATGCTAAGCGAAATAAGTCAGACAGAAAAAGCAGAGAACCCTATGATTTCACTGATATGTGGTATATAAACCAAAAACAACAAAAGAACAAGACAAACAAATGAGAAACAAAAATTCATAGTCACAGACAATAGTTTAGTGGTTACCAGAGGGTAAAGGGGGTGGGGGGAGGGAGATGAGGGTAAGGGGTATCAAATATATGGTGATGGAAGGAGAACTGACTCTGGGTGGTGAACACATACTGGGATTTATAGATGATGTAATACAGAATTGTACACCTGAAATTATGTAATTTCATTAACAATTGTCACCCCAATAAATAAATTTTTAAAAAAAACAGTCTCACTGCGATTCCTTCACACTGGCTAAGTTTTGTAGTTCTTATTGTTTGCCATTTGTTTATGGGACTACGAAGGTATTGTTGAGTTCTTAGTTTTAGTTACATTATGGTGAGACAAACCACAATGTAATAACAAGAATTCATTCACTACGTGTAATCCATTTGCTGTAAAATTTAAACAAATATCCATTTTTACAAGTCCAACTTATTGTCCAACTTATAAGGTGATTATAGAAGCAACATACAACATACTAACTTAAAAATCATTTTTCTTATTTACACAAATATCATATGGGATTGTAGGGGTCATGACTAGATAAATGAGTTTCTTTTCACACAATACTCTCTCAGATTTTAAATTACCTACAATTAACTTTTATAATAATTCTGAATACTAGACTATTAAGAAAGACATTAACTAACAAAGAAAAAATATACATGCAATATACACATTTTTTAACAGCTCTTTCAATAGCAAAACTTTCTTAGTCTTACTGTATGTGTGGTAGGACCACAAAGAATACTTCACTATTAAGAGTCTTACCTCGACTGTTACTGTCAGAAGACGTTTCACATCTCCATCCTTTTTTATAACCAGAAATTAGTTGGACGTTGCTATGTATAAAAGAGGTGAGAATATTACTGTCTTAATACTGACAGGAAAACATTTATCAAAACATGGAATTCTTAGAGTATTTCAGGTAATATCTGAACTAATATAAAAACTTGAATTATCCCATACGCTTCAATTTTGTAAGTTCTAAAGACAAACAAATAAAGAAACAAAAACTTATAGACACAGACAACAGTTCAGTAGTTGTCAGACAGTAAGTGGAAGAGGGGATAGTAGAAAAGGGTAAAGGGGGTCAAACATATGGTGACAGAAGGAGAACTGACTCTGGGTGGTCAACACACAATGTGATATATAGACAATATATTAAAGAATTGTACATTTGAAACCTATGTAATTTTACTAACCATTGTCACCCCTATAAATTTAAGTTAAAAAAAAAACCATAGTAAGTTGTACAAAATTTTTCTTAAGCATGTGATTAAAGAAGACAAAAAAACAAGGTGAACCAGTCATGTTGAGGGCAGTATAGTTCAGTCAGTGAATTAGAATTAGCAGGGGCAAGTGTTGAGAACTCAGAAATCCTAGTTCTATAGCCCACAAGATCCGTTTTCGGGGAAGTCACGCTGTTAGAATCAGAGCTTTCCTCTACAAACCAAGCATCTCACTGCCTTATTTTATAGGTTGTCAGAGGATCAAATAGGTAATACAGCAAAATTGTAAGGCAACGGAATAACTTTTTTTGAGCTTTAGTTTTTGAAATTATTTTGGAATTCCAAATAAACCTAATGTGTGCTTTTCATAGGTTCTATTTAACATTCAAATGTTGCAGTTTACAGAAAATGTTTTTAATTTTGGTTATCAGCTACTCTCTTTGTGGTTTGTAATTCAGTACATCTCAGCTATTATGTAATTTGTAATTAAATGCGTTTAGAAATATGTTACCTCAATAAGGTAGATAACATAACTGCCCCTATTATCGTAGCTAATCACACCAGTGGCAGAAAAGTCACAGAAGTCAAGACCTGGCTTGGACTACTTCCGTCTCATGTCTACCTCCTGAAACTCTGACCTATCAGATCTTTCTAACCTTCCTAGGCATCCCCAGTTGACTTGGAAGATAGAACACATGCACCCTTATGAGGCGTGGAAGGTGTGTGGCCATTCTATCACCAAGTAACCTCCTTTAGATCCAGAGCTTTCTGTTTACTGGCTTCCATGTCAGGCAAAACTTTAAATACTCTGAAACCTGAGGGAGAGTCAAGTCACTGGCCAGATTTTCATTATTTTGGAAAACAGATCACTGAGCCTCATCTTAACTAAGGAATCACAGGCAAGTTAGTGTCTACTACTCTGGGAAAGGCGTATGGGACCTTCCAGGACCTAAGGAAAGATACTCCATGGGATAGCAAGTGGCCTTGGGGTACAGATCTGGTAACAGGAGAAAGGAAAGTCTGATCTTTTCCTGCAGCATTACTGGCACCTCTCTGACAGCTCAGAAAGTTCCAACTAACATGTGCCGGCAGAAGACACAACAAGACACTCAAAAGGGTAAGTCATTATGAGGTTTGGGCTAAGATGTGGGCCCCACATAGTTTTTCAGTGTTGGGGAAGGCTGTGTGTGGCTAAAGCTAGAAGTCCAGACTCCCGGGACAGGGAGCTGGTGCTCTGGAATAGGGGCTAAGGATGTAAGCGAGCATCTGCATGTCAAGTTAAAAATATCGCCACTTCGAAGTCCAAATGTGGAAAACCATGGACACAGAGGACTCGGGATCAGCAAGGGAACCTGGGAGCACAGGGAGTCATGACGACGGGATCCGTTTCTATAGCAACCATGCAGCAACACAATCGATGGAAACCAATGAATGACCAGAATGACCTTCCTTCCCTCTCCATCTGACTTGTGAAAGAGGATGGTCCCCCTTGGACTTAGGGAACACTCTGGCTTCTTGAAAAATTCAAGGGGGGAGCATAGCCAATAGCCTCCAGAAAATACAGAATTTCCTGCTAAACTGTACATTTTACACACCCAAATAACTAGTAGGAAAAGTCAGAGAAGAGACATTATTGGTACCTGACACACAGGGGTTATGCTTGGAATGAAACGGAGAATGTGGGGATCCCTAAAGATAAAGGTCTTCAAAGTTCTGGGATAAGGAATCTGTCCCTTTGCTACGTCTTACACGTCTGATCGTTTGCTTGGTTTCTGGCTGAGGATGTCTACTAACTCACTGCCATTCCCCTCCTGCCTGACCCCAGTTAGGACGTCTCACCTGTTCCCTAAGAAGTAACAGTTCAAGTGTTTGGAAGCCCAGTTTGGTGATAACTAGCATTTCAATGTACACACTTACTCCTTCAAACCCTTAGAGAAAGCATATTCTTCCGCGGTGCGCCCAGTGTCATCTCGAGCAAAGACATCTGCACCTGCCTGAAGCAGAAGCTGGACTGTATTTGAGGACTTATTCCTTGCAGCAAGCATGAGGGCTGTTCTGAAATAACGAAGAGACAACTTCACCCTTAGGAACTTTCAGTTACATAAACAGCAACATTGAGAGACTTTACCAAGTTCAATACAGTGCTTATCTGTATACAATCGACCATTTACATGCTTAAGTGTTCATCTTTGTAAATTATGTCCAAGGCTAAAATGAAGGGACATAAAAACAAAACAAAAAAAGCCTCTTGCCCCACTGGGTATTACCTAGAAGGTGCTAATTTAAAGGTCTCTAATAGACAAGTAACTCTGCTGAGGTCACTTATCTGAAATAGGTGAAGATTTCAATGAAGAATTTCCCGTTTCGTCCTTAGTCTTATATATGGTGCATCCAAAGTCAGCTAGAAGTCAAGTAAGTTAAAGCTACTTGGCAGGCTCAAAACAATAATATTAGTACTAATTCTAGTAAACATTGTCATCGTTGAGTTAACGGTGCTCATAAGCATGTGCTGGGCACTGAATCACATGCCAGGTCATGACACACGACCATACTTGAAGGAGATATTATTTCCCTCGTTTCCACATCGGGAAACATGTTTGGTGATGACAGTAATGTTCCCATGGTCACACACGTGACACATAGGAAAGCTGAACATTGAACCCAGTCCTGAGTGCACTGAAAGCCCATCTCTTTTTTAATCACCCATCCATGACTTGTTTCATTAAAGAAGAAGTTTATTCAGTTAATGTTGTCTTTCTCCCTTCTACCCATACCAATTAAAAATGATTAAAAAAAACATCAAAATAGACTAGAAATGAAAAAAGAATAAAAACTGAGGAATATCTGGTAGTAATAATTCACAGTCATTTAGGGAACACCCTATAACATCAGTATTCCTTCAGGAAAACAATTTAAAGCAGAGTCATCCAAACAACAAAATCAACTCCTATTTACGTTTAACGTGCATCTTTTAAGGAAACCTGAATACACAGTAGAGGTTAAAAAAACTGTCAGAGAGACTAAACCCAATATTGTATCATAAACTAAGTTAGAGTCCATACTATACAAAATTAGTAAAATTACCGTGAAAACCCTTTAGCTAATATAATACCATGTGACCAAAAACTGCAATGACAAATGACATCAGTCGATATCATAAATGAATATGAATCCTGCAGGATACGGTTCTTCTTGTTCACCAGTCAGAATAATTGCTATTCTACCTAACTAACGATGTGCTGATATTTTTCACTTTGTAATTATAGGTTAATCCTCTTCTTCTTAATTTAATCTTTCTGACTTGAGTAACTGTTACCGCTCTAAAACAGTTCTAAGTTAAAAAACAAACAAACAAGTACCTTTTCCACTTATCAACTGCATGTATGTTTGCATGTCTCTCGAGTAAATATTCCACCATTTTCGGGCAGTTCTCATTCACAGCAAATAAAAGTGGTGTAAAACCAAACTGTAAAACAGAGAAAACAATTTATAGCTTAAAAAACTACGTAGTTCTAAATTGAATTTGAAAACTCATAAAAGATCCTCTAAACTTGAACATACACTAGAGAAAGTAAATAAAAAGTAGCCCTCTGTGTTGTCGTCTGCTGCTCCTTCCCTTTAAAATATCCTCCTCCTTCCTCTCCAACAGATGGACTTCCACCTCATTCTCCAGAACTCCCTTCAAACACTGACAGTCCTGGTGCCAAGAACTTTGCTCCCATCACAATCTCTATCGCACTATACTGCAGTTATTTTATCGTTCCCCACCTGAACCCAGAGCTTTCTGAGGGCAGGGGCTATTCTTCATCCCTGTATCTCCAAGCTCGAAAACATAGATGTAAATGCTTTAAGTCGTTTCATTGAATTGATAACCTAAATAATTATTTCTGGGGTAGAGTTTGTTACATTATATTCCAAAGAATATGTACTTTAGCAGAAATTAATTACTGTGCCCCAGTAGGAAGATTCCAGAAAGATCACCTGTGTTTGAGAAGTATTATAAAACTGTGCTTTATATGGTTATTACTAAAGAAGTGTTTCAGGTTGCTTAATCCCGATTTGACAATACTTTTCTGTGGCAAACATTAACATTTGAAGTATCATAGAATTTCAGGGATACAGTTTGGAGAGCTTTCCAACAGAAGTGAAGGTTTTCTGCAGTTTATACAAACTTGCTTGCTTCTCTTCTATCCATATTCTCAGGATCCCAGATGTCAACTTCAGGCTCTCCTACTCCAAAAGGGTCACTAAGGAAGTGGACTCTAAATTAAAAAGAGTTAGGCTTCAAATGACCTTTGATTGCTTATCACTAAATGGTCCATGGGTTTTCTCCCATTATAAGATGATGGGTTTTTATCTTAGCTGTTGGTAAGCTCAATGTGAAATTTTATTCTCAGTTACAATGATAACCTTGGGACCCCAATGCCTATCTACTTTCTGAAAAAATCTGTTTTTTATTCTGTTTCTATTTTAATTGCTACTTAAAATTATTTTATAGCTCAGGCAAAATGTAACTCCGAAATAAAATATCATGGCTTATCAGTTCACGTTTTAATGCTGATCTATATGGATGATTTTTAGCATCATGAAAGCAACTAAATCACTTGCATTTTTAAGGAACCACGTTGAGGAGGATGATAGAATACTGCCTGGAATATGCATAACATCTACAACTATAACCATCATTGACCTCATAAGACTTAAAGACATTTCAATGGGTATGATTATTTATAGGACATATAATGAAAAAGGAAGTTTTTTGGTTTTTGTTTTTTAAAAAGAAAAACTTAGGAATTCTAGCTTGAAAAACTCACTCTCATTCTAAGGTGATTAATACAGAATACGTATAATAAATCAATATAGACTGTCTTGAAAATCTTGAAGCGTTTATCAAAATATTCTATAAAACAGGAATCGCACACTCCAGTGCTTACGGAGGCAAAGAAGGTGACCCAAGTAAGTGAAGAACCCAGGTGGGGACAGTAGCACACTAGGGAACACATGTCTCATATAAGAGGCGCAGCCTGGCCACAGGACACCCAACTGTAGTCAGGGCTCAAGGGGACCAGGCTTGATTCTTTCAGAGAAGCTTGACATCCTTATTTCTTCATGAGTCTCCAAAACTTTCGATGTTGACTCAACATATGGAGGCAAACGAAACATATCGAGGAGCCATAATTAGTCCGTGGCCCACTTGGGATTTTTTATCTGCTGTTTCCAAATGTTTGTGTATAATGTGAATATTTGTATGTAAAATCTTTCTGTTTTTTAGTATCATATGCTTCATTAAAAAACTGGGCCCCAACATGCAATAAAACTGTCATTTAGACTCATTACACCCACTTCAAGAATTTTTCCCATTCTTATTCAAACCATAATCTATTTGTATTCATTTTTCAGATTGTTAACCCAATGGATAATTATATTATAGGACTGCTGACACTAAATTATTGACACTTCCCATCTGTATTGCTACTAACTTCACGGGATTTCATGTTTAAACCTACCATCGTGATTATGCCACGGCTCTATGAATTTCACAGACATACTGAGAGAGTTTATCACACACCTTCGATCATTGCAGCATCATTTACGGTGGCCCAGAGATGGAAACAACAAAACTGTCCTTCAATAGATGACTGGATAAAAAAGATGTGGTATGCATACACAATGGCATACTACTCTGCCATAGAAAAAAATGAAATGCTGCCATTTGGGACAACATGGATGGATCATGACATTATTATGCTATGCAACACAAATCGGACAGAAAAAGTCAAGGACCATACGACTTCACTCATATGAGGGATATGAAACTGAAAGCAACAGACGAACAAGACAAGGAAAGAAAAACTCATAGACACAGACAACAGTTCACTGGTTACCAGAACATAAGGGGGGACGGTGGATAGTAGAAGAGGGTAAGGGGGGTCAAATATACGGTGAAGGCAGAACTGACTCTGGGTGGTGAGCACATACTATGACATATAGATGACGCATTATAGAAATGTACATTTAAATGTACCTATTTAAATACAATAACCATTGTCATCCTAATAAATTTAATTAAAAACAAAGAAAAGAAAACTGGAGATTTACAGAACAACAGGCAAAAAAAGCAGGTTCACAATTTCCTATTACTGCAGGAAAACCCCGCGTGCAGTAAGCATTTGTTGATCTAACAACCTGAGCACAAACAAACATGCAAAACTCTTAAAGGGCCCGATTCTATGCATTAGGAGACCACCCATCAGCAAGTTTCTAAAGATTCTCTGAGCACCAGTGAATGACTGATGGCTGAAAGGAAAAAGGTGTTCTTCTTTAAGCCAGTAGATACTGCCAATGATATTTCCTTCCACTTCTCGAGCCCAGAGGTACAGACAGTTCAAAAGTCAGGCAAAGAGTGTTGGGAAGGAGAGAGCTGAAGGAGAATCACCTCTCAAACTCCACCTCTTCTAGAGATTTCTTAAGTATTTGAGATCTGCGAATTGATATATTGCACTAGTAGTTCTTAACCAAGAGTTGTATCAGAATCTCAGGGAAATATTTCTAAACAACACATGTCCAGGCCTTATTAGCTTTCCATAGTCAAAACCTTCAGGAAGAGCCTAGCTTGTAAATGGTTGTGAATGTTTTTAAAGTTCCTAGGGTGACTGTGATTCGCCAGCATAATTCTAGCCGAGAACTAGTCCAGTAGACGATCACTTCAGTCTCCTCTTCTCTCGCCTATGTCACCAATTTCCTCTGACATTGAGGATTAGGCCAAATAAAAGTGGAAGAGACATGTCACTTATGAAAACCACACTTAATTTCCTGGGTAGGAGTGGAAACGGGATTAACAATTAAAATGCAACTTGATTTCATTATTGCTAAACCCCTTACTTCTCATGGGACAGTCTACATTTCACAGCAGAGTTTAGACTCTTCCCTAGGTGGCTCTTTCTGCCAGAACAGATGACATGTCACTTAATTGTCTGTCCTTCCCTCCTTTCCCACTTAATTGCCGCCTGTTCACTGCAATCTGGTGGATTCGGAGCCTTCCCAGATGTGGTCTCAGGGGAATTTAAAACTCACTAACTCTCTCTCCCACACTAAGGATTATTATCCCCCAAAACTGAAGAGGACCTTGACTAAGCATATAAACTGGAGGAAAACAAAACTAAAAAAAACCTCTTTTTATTAATTAAACTTATTGGGGTGACATTGATTAGTAAAATCACGTTGGTTGCAAGTGTCATTTCTATGATACAGCATCTGTATATCGCATTGTGTGCTCACCGCCAGAGTGAGTTCTCCTTCCACCACCATATGTTTGACCCCTTTTTCCTCATCTATCACCCCTCCCCCCTTTACCCTCTGGCAAATATTGAACTGCTGTCTGTGTCCATGAGGTTTTGAAAAACCTCTTCTTGTTATTTCCCTTCAATAGCCAAATTTCCAAATTGCCCTGCATATTTCTGATAGTTATTTCCTTTCCCTTTCCTTTTTCCCTCTTAGGCTTTGGCCAATGAGTACTAAATAGCTTTATATAAATCATTTGTTTACAAATAGCAATTTGTCAACAGCGGGAAGATTTCTATGATATTGTAAAATGCTTTTGTTTGTTTGAGTTTTAAGGTAAAGCCGATTTCAAAGGCAAATTTTGCTTTCCTGCATTGTTTTGCATTAATTGGAAAACAACTCGGACGTGAAAAAACACTTAAAAAAGGAAGTGTTGCCTGTAATAAGTGTTGTTTTCACACGTAATTTATCATAAATGCATAAAAGAGAGCTGTGCCCTCTACTGCTACTTTAGAGGTATCATCACGTAAAGTAAAATTTTAGAAAATTAAGTTCCAACTGTTTGCATTCAGGGAACGCTTGAGCTTCCAAAGGTGTAAAATTGACCCTTCCTCTGTCAACCAAGGGCATTCCTGCTGGGGTTGCAGTGGCGAGCGGTGATGTACGTCCAGGAACAAAAAGGGGTGAACGCGTCCCCATCACCTGCTCCATCTGTACACCTAAAACCCGCCCAGCACCTCCGCCAGCCTGAGCAGGAGCCCCACTCCGAGGTGGAGACCCCAAGGGGGGCCGTGACTGGCAGAGTGGCTAGGAGCACAGGCCGATGCCCTTGCTGGATGTCCAAACGTGCTGGCCCTCCTGCCCTGATCTTCAGAATCCCCGAGGCCTGGGGTGCTCAGGGCCTGTGTCCTGCTGCTTCCCCTCCCTACCTGCACCCCCCAGCTCCCTGGCTGGACCCAGGCTCACCCATCTCCTAGGCCCTGCCCTGCAGCAGCCACCCCCACATACTTCCCTCCCCCCGGGTCGTCAGTCCTTGGTGGGCTCTGAGCCTGCCACCCACTCCCACGCAGTAACAGGACGGTTACAGGACAGAGCTGGGCCCTTTCTGTGGCCACCTCATTTCCCCTTCCTGACTTGGCTTTGGACTTGTTTCTATGGCGACAGGGAGCGATGTACAGCATGCAGTATATGTCGACTAGAAATAAAATGCTTGTGACTGAAACACACGTATAACAAATATTGTGTAAGTACAGTCTATGGATCTATACCTCATTGGTTGCTTCCATATCTGCCTGATGTTGCAGCAGCTGTTCAACTATCGCGGTGTTTTGCCCCATGGCCGCGTAGTGGAGAGCCGTGTTGCCACGATAGTCCTTCATAAGTGGATCCGCACCATGTTGTAGTAGGATTGTTGCACACTCCTCTTCCTGGCTCTCCACGGCCTGTCAGGATTACGTCATTAAATAAACGGTAAATTATGGGAATTCAAAGTAAGCATTCCACAAGTTTCCACAATTAGTTATAGTTAATTGAGATAAATTCATTTTTATTCTAAATACTAAAATAAAATCCATCTCCTGTTGACAGAGCTGGCTACCACATACCTTTATTAGAGCTGTCTTGTTTTTGTTGTCACCGAAATTCATCTGGCATTTTTTCTCTGCTAGAAGAGTCACCACTTCCGAATGGCCAAAGGTGCAGGCCAAATGGAGAGCAGTCCTATGAGGGTGAGAGGACATTTAGGACATTACAGGGCACTGTCTCAAACATGCAGCTCTGCACGCAATTGTAAACATGACGCGCCACTCCAATGCCTTCAGAACCAACATGGAGTTTTCTTCTGCACAAAGTACAATATTCACGAGCTCTGGTTACTCGCCACACTAAGGACAGAGCAGCCTATGTGACTACAGAGAGCATGCCCTGGGGAATCAGCTCAACTCGGTTTGATCCTAATTTAACTCGACCACTTATTAGCTGTCCCTTAGCCTTTGTGTGCCTCCATTTCCTCATCAACAAAGTGGGGATAAAAACAGTAGTTAACACTGTTGTGGGCTCACATGGGAATCTATGTAAAGTGTTTACTTAGGTTCCTAGCACAAAACACACAGCTCAATAACTGGTAATATTATCAGAATCATTACCATCACTACTACTTTACAAGACAACATTTCAATTAAGTAAAATGATATCATTCCACCTACTTTCCAGCTATGTTTTAAGGATTAAGAAAGAACACTGTATTTCAGTGGTTCTAAGATGCTTCTTTTCTCATATTTTAACACCTCTGACTCTGGAAGGCAATGTATAATTCAGAATGCCTTGAAAGTATAGTTGGCAGCATTTAAATAATTTCTTACTGGTATTTACAAGAACCGGCATCTTACCACCCTGACGTGAAGTGAAATAATGGAAACACACCAGACCTTCCACAGTTCTCGTCATAAATTGGCGTCTAAATAAATGTTCATTCTTAAGAGCATCATGGGGAAAGAGGACTAAAATCACAAAGTAATTCTTGTTTTGATTTTCAAGAAACTTGAAGCCAAAGGAGACTCAGCATTCAAGTGACTAAGGATGGCTCCTTTCATTGTCTGTTTTGAGTCATAGATTACATGAAAATCGGATGATTTCCAGTGATCGATACTCGTATTTAATACTATTGTACACTAGGTAAACAGCAAGTTTGGTTACTGTTCACAATGTCCTAACTGTAGAAATCCTTTTATTTGAAACGAGGGAGGAAAAGCTTCAATGGAGATTAGGTACTATTACTTCCATTTACAATTTTTCATTTCGTTCCTACTGGGCAACATAAAGTTTTTAAGGATGAAGAGGGCCTGAGAGATAGATTCTGAGAGTCCTGAGTAGACTGTGTCTGCTCCGTAACAGTTATTCAGTGTATATTTGATGAATAAATGGATTGAAAGAAGGGATAACTACACCTGGAGAGTTCAATGTTTTTAAACAAAATGTTTATAGTAAAGCAGTACTTCTGCAATAGTAATAATCACTTATATGTGCTATTTTTGATTTCCATAAAGACAGAACCAAAATGATGAATCAAAAATCACTTAATGTTATAGGTAATGAAGCTCTATATAATAAAAAAAATAAGTGTGTACAGAAATATAGATACATGAACTTCTACAGGCACAGATAAAAAGACTGCCTTTACTTCTGAAGAGGCTAAAAGTTGCCAGAAAATACCAATCTTTAAAAAAAAAAATTGAAAATAGAAGTGAGAAATTGTTTTAATCTGTACAAGATTCATATTCCTGGGAATAATGAAATATTACCTGGGACTACTTTATTAATAATAAACTGTTACTAGAATTTCTGTATATGTTCAGTGTAGAGATCAGACTTTTTAAAAAAGAAAATGTCACTGTAGAAATACTCAGTATTCAAGTTTGCACATATTTTTGGCTAAAATAACATCGTAGTCTGTGTGTGTGTATAATCAAAGGAATTCTTTCTCCTTTTCCAATCTACCAAAGTACATCTTTGCATGTAAACATGTATGTATTATCCATACCACCTTCAGCGGTCTCAGGTAATTCCATCCTACAGATGCACTGCAATTTATTTACGAAATCCGTTGATGTGAGTTTTTCACAATACATTGATATTGTAAGCAGTGCTGAGAAAAGCAAATTGTATGTGATTTATATAATTATTTCATAAAGATATTTTAGCACTTGGAATTGATGAGTAAAGGGAATATACATTTTTAAATGTGGTACTTATCACCAAAATGAAAAGTCACCAAACTTTGAAAAGTCTGAAGCAACTTAAATTTGAAGCAGAAGTACAAGTACCATGGCTCCTCATCTTCTCAACCTTTGAGGATGGAAAAGAAGTTTTCATTTCTCTTTCAACTTTAATTCCTTTTTTTTTAACCTGGGACATAAATATTGGTCACTTATAGATACACAGAAAGAACTTGGTCCAATTCAAAATTCGAGCGCTTTTTTCTGTTGATTTCAGACACTTCTCTATAAAACAAAGATACACTTTTCCCTGATATGTGTATGCTGTACATAATTTGCAAGTACCTTTTCTTTTATTTTGTTAGTATTATTTTCGGATATACAGAGACTATTGATTTCTTATATTGCTCAACCAACCTTCTGAACTCTTGGTTTTTTGAAGTCTTCGCCAACATAAAAAATTGTATAAATAGGCATTTCTGTTTTCTTCTGGTACTTTCCTCATTTTGTACATTTATAATTTTTAATCTACAGTACATCTGGAACTTATTTTTGTGATATGAAAATCTAACAAATTTTCTCCAAATACTTAACAGGTATTTCTCCATCATTCATGAGTAATTCATATTTTCTACTAACGCGAAATGTCATCACTATGAAGCTCTAACATCCTGCATATATTAGGGTGTTTGGGCATTTTCTGCTATATTCCAATCATTTATCTCTCTTTTCAGCTCTTAGTAAAGAAATTGTGGCAATAGAGCACCCGTTGACACCTAGAAGGGCAAACCTTTGTCTACTATACAAAATGATTCTTAATTTTATCACTACAATCAAAGAGACACCATGTGCAACCCAAAACTTTTAAAACCCTGAGAGTTTAGTTGGCTTATGGAAAACTGATAACTAGAGGAAGAGCACACACGGTGAGAAAACGAGTCTTCCTAGACAAGGCCACAGCCATCTTCCACTGGAAGCTTCCCTTCTAAGGCCCCTCAATAAACACCATACATACATGGGTGGACACTGATGTAAAACGGATACTGGGTTTTAGCTGAAGAACTTTTAGCCCACAAGTCGCTCTATTATGGGAATCAGTTTTCTCATTACACACTTTTCTATAGTGTTTAACAACATGGTCTAAAACTGTGCACATCAAAAATAAAATGTTGCATATACTTTTCATTTCTATTACTGATATTTAGTTGAATTTGTTTAAAATTGTCAGTAAAGTGCTTTATAAGGGGAATTATGAGTGACGGGACCTTGAGAGTTTGTCCTGGTGCTCACCACGTGGGCCTGGGCCCTGGCCCCCAGGTAAGGGCCCCGCCCAGGCTGCGCTCCTCCCGGGGAGCCCGGCAGGTGGGCCCCTCTCCCAGGCCCCCGCCGCCTCCGGCCCGTGCCCAGCGGCCCCCCAGGCCCGCTCACCTCTTCTGCAGGTCTCTGTCGTCCAGTCTCTCTGGATGGAGCGAGAGCAGCCTCTGCACTTCTGATACGTTGCCCGTGGCGGCAGCTCTGTAGATTTCTATGCGATCTCTGCCTTGGTTGCAGTACCCGGACTCCGAGGTGACCCCACCTCCAGCCTCAGGCTGCCAGCCACCACCATCGCTCTGGGGTCTCCTTCGGAAACCCAAGCGGGACCTGACCTTCTGAAGCCCAGAGCCAAAAAACTTCTTCATGGCCAAGCCACGGGCTTCAGAACCTCCTCCGCACTTCTCACGCCTGTTTTCTCCGCGCCCAGCCAACAGTAGCCTCTAGAGCAGCCAACTCCAGTCGCCACAGTATCCCCGCAGGACAGCAAGGCGGTTTGGAATCTCTCCGCCCAGAACGGCCGTCACCAAGCAACGGTGCACGGGGCAGAGGCCGAGGGCTGCGCGTGCGCACAGAGCCCCGTGGCCAAGGTCAAGGGCACCCGGAGCCCACGTGCAAGGCCCAGGCGCCTCAAGCTTCAGAGGTGGCCTGTGGGCAGCGCTGAGTTCCATTCGGACCTCGGTGGGCGCTGGCCCAGGCTTCTGCTGGGTCGTCTGAGCAAAATGAAATAGGAAATTTCATTTCCTGAATTAAGAAAACAGGTATGTAACAGGCAGAGAACTTGGGGGAAGCAAAAACCATAAATGAGAGAAGAAAAAAATACCTTTATGTACCCTAAAACTGAAATGTATTAATTTCGATTTATAAAACACAAAAGCATTTAAAAGCTTGATTTCCCAGAGAAAACTCTTGTATTTTTTTTTCTTTTTTTTTGGGTGAAAATTGCTTTAATCAAGATATTTCACTGAATTATAAAAATATGATACTTTGTGTTTTTGATTTTTGGAGCCTAACCCCTTTTGTAGGAGCTCTTGTTTCGCATAACACGGCAGTTTTAGGGCCCTGGCAGCCCTGCCGCACGGGGGCCACCTGTGCACCACACGTCACAGGGGTGTGGCCTGCCTCTGAGGCCTCCGTGGCGCGGTTCTCCCGTGGGGATCCCGCTGACAGCGACAGCACCTCCGAGGGTGCCCTTCGCGGGCCTGTTACCTCCAATGACCGCGGAGCCATGTCCGTCCGCTCTGACCCAGGGCTCGCCCCCATCTATCGGTCCAGAACGACCTACAGTAGAAAAAGGCAGAACGACAGGGGGGGTGGAAAGGCGGACTTTTGAAAATCCACAAACAGTTGAAAGCAGACAATCGCAGCCATAGAAATGAACGAGAGCCGAGGCACTGAGACTGGAAAGGGCAGAGAAGGGGAAGGCGGACCCACAGAGGACTTCGGGGAGCCTCGGGACGCAGAGCGGCTGGCAGGCCGCGGGCGGAGGGCCACGCACCTGCGCCACCTGCGGGCGGCCGGGTCGCCGCGCGTGCCGGGGCTCCGGGCCCCGCCCCCGGGGCACAGCGGGACGCGGCCACCTGTCCGCGGACGGCGACTGGGCCCGGGCGGCCGGGGAGCAGCGCCGCCTGCAGCGGGGTGGCGGGGCCGAAGCGCACGGCGGAGAGGCAGCCGGTGAAGCCCCGCGCGCCGGCTCGCAGCGTGTCCGGGTCCGCGCCGGGGGGCTCTGCGGGCCAAGAAGAGGGCACACACGTGAGGCGGGGCCGCCGGCGGGGCCGCGGGCAGGGACCTCTCTGCGAAGCCTGGGCGCGGCCTTCCTCGGGAGACGCGACAGGGCCCCCTGTGCCTCGGCCGAGGACCCGCGGGACGGCCTGCCCGCCGCCAACTGCACTTTCCCCAGCGGCCTTCACCGTGACAAACCAATGAAATCCCCCGCCACTTCCGTTTTCAAATGATCATTAAAGTGGGCAACCTAAATGAGCAAAGTAAACAGAAACAGTCTCAGAGATATAGAGGAAAACCCGAGGGTTGCCAGATGCTGGGGGGTGGGGGTGGGGGAGAAGCCGAGGGGACCAGAAAGTGCAAATCAGTAGCCACAACATTGCCACGGGGATACATACGAAAGACACTTTGGGGAATGTAATCAACAATGCCGTGAAAACCCTGCAAGCGTCAGACGGGCACCCGTCCCATCAGACAGACCGCCCCACGGACGGTGTACACGCCCGACGCCTGCAGTGTACACCCGAGGCTGAACAATACTGAATGTCAACCACAATTTAACACATATATAGCCACAGGATGTGGAGTACAGCATAGGGAATAGTCAGTGGTACTGTAACAGCTATGAACACTGCCACAGGGGTAGTACATTGGGGGCTTATCACTTTGTGAGGGAAACTCTTGTATTTTGAAACGTTTTATTTTCAACCTCAATATCTATCACCTTAGACCCAAAAATCTTCTTTAAAAATTGGAGTATACTTTGTACTTATCTGCTTTTTGAATAAGGCCTGTGAAACTAGAAATCTCTTTCTCTTTTCAGTATATATGTTAAGAAAGAAAGGAAATTTGCTGTTTTGCCTCAGGATTTCACCAATTTATTCAGTCTAGAATGGCCAGAAAAGATCCACATTTCCAATCCTTTCTTTAGTTGGTATTATATTCACTTGTCAATTTGTGACAACTGGACCAGTATTATTATAGCCGGTTTGATTTTCAAACACCTTTTTAAAAACCCACTTTAAATTTGTCACTTAAATCCTTCAGTTGTCTTTCCAAAGGTGAGTTTGCATTAAGTTAATCAGTTCATAACTAACCACACTACTGACTGTTCATTTTTTGGCAGTGTCTACACACTTGTCTGTACAATTATTTTGCCAATATTTGAGTATTTAATCATTTTTTGTCATTATAAAACTGAGTGGGAAATATAAAAATGAATTTACCAACACCCAGAAGCACAGATCATACAGACATAATACAATTAAAAAACTTAGACATGATTAGGCATTCTGAGAAACATCCCGTACCCCCTACTTAGTCGCCTTCCCTCCCGCAAGCCCTCTGCCAGCAGCCTTTCGTCCCGCCCCCAACGCCCAAGCCCCGGTCTGTCTGCAGGCGCAGGCCTGCCTAGGCCTTGGGCGGCTTTCTCCAGCCAAGGACGTCCTTGGCACCTCTGGACCAAGCCCAGGGGACGACTATCGCTCTGCCTGCACCTGGGCCCCGAGACAGAGACTCGGGGTGTCGCCGGACACCGGACCAAGGGGAAGGCCACCCGCCCCACCCCACCGGAAAGATCTGTCTCCGCTGGACAGCACCGCGACCCCTCCCCGCCCCCCTTTCATCTCCCAGGAGCGCCAGGCGCCCTCCCTTCCCGCCTGCCTCGGTGGCCCCGCCCCCAGCACCAAAAGAGCTGGACAAAACGGCGAAAATAGGGAGCGCACGTGCCCTCGGGTTCCAGGAGAGACCACCACAGGGAAAAGCAGGCAGGCGGGCATGCACACAACCCACACAGGGAGGGTATCTGGGGACGCTCCTCTCCTCCCGCATGCCGGACCCCGGGGCTCGGAGCCCGGCTGCAATCCCCGGACCCTGGATGCCTGCCCCGGGTTCCCACGGTGACTGACAGCGCCCGGGCACTGCATCCGTAACGGAACCCAGCCCCGGGCACCACGGCACTCCGGTGGGGAAGCTGCCACTTCAACTCAGCCTCAGAGCGTCTGTCCCACTCGGTGTCCCATCCAGTGCGTCCGTCCCCCCTCCTCCCCAAATCCCAACCCCTGTCTGTCTGTCTTCTGCCACCTCCAGGGAAGTGGTAGAGGCCCCGTGGAGCCTCAGATGGCGCGAAGGGGCCTCGCTGCGGGCAAGGAGTAAAAGGAAGTCCACCCAGGCGACTTTTGGAGGAGGCGGGGAGCAGGCGGGAGGCGTGGCCCTGGCGGAGCCGGCCAGCAGAGAGATGCTCCGGATGGGAGCAGCCCGGCAGCCTGGTTCGCGCTCACCACACAGGGAGGTCCGCCGCTCTTGTGGCCCCGGGAGCCTACTCCCAGCGTCTATGGCCACAGCGGCTTGAACGCGCCCGATCTCCTCTGATCTGGGAAGCGAAGCAGGGTCGGGCCTGGTTAGTACTTGGATGGGGTCCGCCCCAGAATACCTGGTGCCCTAGGATTTGGGCCGCCACTCCTTTTACGGCCGCCCCACCCACGTCCTTCGGGAGTGGCCCAGCCCGCCTAATAAACCCACGCCAGGGGTGGCGCTGGGGGGGCTGGAGGGCAGGGGGAGAGGAATGGGTGGCGCCACACAGCACTACAATCTCGCTGCATTGGCCCCACGCCAGAACCTTCCGCCCGGGCTCCCCCCTCCCGTACCCCCTTCTTAGTCCCCTTCCCTCCCGCAAGCCCTCTGCCAGCAGCCTTTCGTCCCGCCCCCAATGCCCAAGCCCAGGTCTGTCTGCAGGCGCAGGCCTGCCTCGGCCTTGGGCTGCTTTCTCCAGCCAACGACGTCCTTGGCAACTCGGGACCCAGCACAGGGGACGACTATCGCTCTGCCTGCACCTGGGCCCCGAGACAGAGGCTCGGGGTGTCGCCGGACACCGGACCAAGGGGAAGGCCACCCGCCCCACCCCACCGAATAGATCTGTCTCCACTGGACAGCACCGCGACCCCTCCCCGCCCCCTTTCATCTCCCAGGAGCGCCAGGCGCCCTCCCTTACCGCCTGCCTCGGTGGCCCCGCCCCCAGCACCAAAAGAGCTGGACAAAACGGCGAAAATAGGGAGCGCACGTGCCCTCGGGTTCCAGGAGAGACCACCACAGGGAAAAGCAGAAAGGCGGGCATGCACACAACCCACACAAGGAGGGTATCTGGGGACGCTCCTCTCCTCCCGCATGCCGGACCCCGGGCGGGGCTCGGAGCCCCGCTGCAATCCGCGGACCCTGGAGGCCTGCCCCGGGTTCCCACGGTGACTGCCAGCGTCTGGGCACTGCATCCGCAACGGATCCAAGCCCCGGGCACCACGGCACTCCTGTGGGGAAGCTGCCACTTCAACTCAGCCTCAGTGCGTCTGTCCCACTCGGTGTCCCATCCAGTGCGTCCGTCCCCCCTCCTCCCCAAATCCCAACCCCTGTCTGTCTGTCTTCTGCCACCTCCAGGGAAGTGGTAGAGGCCCCGTGGAGCCTCAGATGGCGCGAAGGCGCCTCGCTGCGGGCAAGGAGTAAAAGGCAGTCCACCCAGGGGACGTTTGGAGGAGGCGGGCAGCAGGCGGGAGGCGGGGCCCTGGCGGAGGCGGCCAGAGGGGAGATGCTCCGGATGGGAGCAGCCCTGCAGCCTGGTTCGCGCTCACCACACAGGGCGGTCCGCCGCTCTTGTGGCGCCGGGAGCCTGCTCCCAGGTCTATGGCCACAGCGGCTTGAACGCGCCCGATCTCCTCTGATCTGGGAAGCGAAGCAGGGTCGAGCCTGGTTAGTACTTGGATGGGGTCCGCCCCGGAATACCTGGTGCCCTAGGCTTTGGCCCGCAACTTTTTTTGCGGCCGCCCCACCCCTCGTCCTTCGGGAGTGGCCCAGCCCGCCTAATAAACCCACGCCAGGGGTGGCGCTGGGGGGGCTGGAGGGCAGGGGGAGAGGAAAGGGTGGCGCCACACAGCACTACAATCTCGCTGCATCGGCCCCACGCCAGGCCCTTCGGCCCGGGCTCCCCCCCCCACACCCCCTTCTTAGTCCCCTTCCCTCCCGCAAGCCCTCTGCCAGCAGCTTTTCGTCCCTCCCCCAACGCCCAAGCCCCTGTCTGCCTGCAGGCGCAGGCCTGCCTAGGCCTTGGGCGGCTCTCTCCAGCTAAGGACGTGCTTGTCACCTCGGGACCCAGCCCAGGGGACGACTATCGCTCTGCCTGCACCTGGGCCCCGAGACAGAGACTCGGGGTGTCGCCGGACACCGGACCAAGGGGAAGGCCACCCGCCCCACCCCACCGGAAAGATCTGTCTCCGCTGGACAGCACCGCGACCCCTCCCCGCCCCCCTTTCATCTCCCAGGAGCACCAGGCTCCCTCCCTTCCTGCCTGCCTCGGTGGCCCCGCCCCCAGCACCAAAAGAGCTGGACAAAACGGCGAAAATAGGGAGCGCACTTGCCCTCGGGTTCCAGGAGAGACCACCACAGGGAAAAGCAGGCAGGCGGGCATGCACACAACCCACACAAGGAGGGTGTCTGGGACTGCTCCTCTCCTCCCGCATTCGGGACCCCGGGGCTCGGAGCCTGGCTGCAATCCGCGGACCCTGGAGGCCTGCCCCGGGTTCCCACGGTGACTGCCAGCGTCTGGGCACTGCATCCGCAACGGATCCAAGCCCCGGGCACCACGGCACTCCTGTGGGGAAGCTGCCACTTCAACTCAGCCTCAGTGCCTCTGTCCCACTCGGTGTCCCATCCAGTGCGTCCGTCCCCCCTCCTCCCCAAATCCCAACCCCTGTCTGTCTGTCTTCTCCCACCTCCAGGGAAGTGGTAGAGGCCCCGTGGAGCCTCAGATGGCGCGAAGGCGCCTCGCTGCGGGCAAGGAGTAAAAGGCAGTCCACCCAGGGGACGTTTGGAGGAGGCGGGCAGCAGGCGGGAGGCGGGGCCCTGGCGGAGGCGGCCAGAGGGGAGATGCTCCGGATGGGAGCAGCCCTGAAGCCTGGTTCGCGCTCACCACACAGGGCGGGCGCCGCTCTTGTGGCGCCGGGAGCCTACTCCCAGCGTCTATGGCCACAGCGGCTTGAACGCGCCCGATCTCCTCTGATCTGGGAAGCGAAGCAGGGTCGGGCCTGGTTAGTACGTGGATGGGGTCCGCCCCGGAATACCTGGTGCCCTAGGCTTTGGCCCGCAACTCCTTTTGCGGCCGCCCCACCCCTCGTCCTTCGGGAGTGGCCCAGCGCGCCTAATAAACCCACGCCAGGGGTGGCGCTGGGGGGGCTGGAGGGCAGGGGGAGAGGAAAGGGTGGCGCCACACAGCACTACAATCTCGCTGCATCGGCCCCACGCCAGGCCCTTCGGCCCGGGCTCCCCCCCCCACACCCCCTTCTTAGTCCCCTTCCCTCCCGCAAGCCCTCTGCCAGCAGCCTTCGTCCCGCCCCCAACGCCCAAGCCCTGGTTTGTCTGCAGGCGCAGGCCTGCCTCGGCCTTGGGCGGCTTTCTCCAGCCAAGGACGTGCTTGGCACCTCGGGACCCAGCCCAGGGGACGACTATCGCTCTGCCTGCACCTGGGCCCCGAGACAGAGACTCGGGGTGTCGCCGGACACCGGACCAAGGGGAAGGCCACCCGCCCCACCCCACCGGAAAGATCTGTCTCCGCTGGACAGCACCGCGACCCCTCCCCGCCCCCCTTTCATCTCCCAGGAGCGCCAGGCGCCCTCCCTTCCGGCCTGCCTCGGTGGCCCCGCCCCCAGCACCAAAAGAGCTGGACAAAACGGCGAAAATAGGGAGCGCACGTGCCCTCGGGTTCCAGGAGAGACCACCACAGGGAAAAGCAGGCAGGCGGGCATGCACACAAACCACAGAAGGAGGGTGTCTGGGACTGCTCCTCTCCTCCCGCATTCGGGACCCCGGGGCTCGGAGCCCGGCTGCAATCCGCGGACCCTGGAGGCCTGCCCCGGGGTCCCACGGTGACTGACAGCGCCCTGGCACTGCCTCCGTAACGGAGCCCAGCCCCGGGCACCACCGCACTCCGGTGGGGAAGCTGCCACTTCAACTCAGCCTCCGAGCGTCTGTCCCAGTCGGTGTCCCATCCAGTGCGTCTGTCCCCCCTCCTCCCCAACTCCCAACCCCTGTCTGTCTGTCTTCTGCCACCTCCAGGGAAGTGGTAGCGGCCCCGTGGAGCCACAGATGGCGCTAAGGGGCCTCGCTGCGGGCAAGGAATAAAAGGAAGTCCATCCAGGCGGCGTTTTGTCGAGGCGGGGAGCAGGCGGGAGGCGGGGCCCTGGCGGAGCCGGCCAGCGGGGAGATGCTCCGGATCGGAGCAGCCCGGCAGCCTGGTTCGCGCTCACCATACAGGGCGGTCCGCCGATCTTGTGGCGCCGGGAGCCTACTCCCAGCGTCTATGGCCACAGCGGCTTGAACGCGCCCGATCTCCTCTGATCTGGGAAGCGAAGCAGGGTCGGGCCTGGTTAGTATTTGGATGGGGTCCGCCCGGAATACCGGGTGCCCTAGGCTTTGGCCCGCCACTCCTTTGGCAGCCGCCCTGTCCCTAGTCCTTAGGGAGTGGCCCAGCGCGCCTAATAAACCCACGCCAGGGGTGGCGCTTGGGAGGCTGGAGGGTTAGGGGGAGAGGAATGGGTGGCGCCACACAGCACTACAATCTCGCTGCATCGGCCACAGGCCAGGCCCTTCGGCCCGGGCTTTCCCGACCCCCCGCACCCCGTTCTTAGTCCCCTTCCCTCCCGCAAGCACTCTGCCAGCAGCCTTTCGTCCCGCCCCCAACGCCCAAGCCCCGGTCTGTCTGCAGGCGCAGGCCTGCCTAGGCCTTGGGCGGCTTTCTCCAGCCAAGGACGTGCTTGGCACCTCGGGACCCAGCCCAGGGGACGACTATCGCTCTGCCTGCACCTGGGCCCCGAGACAGAGACACAGGGTGTCGCCGGACACCGGACCAAGGAGAAGGCCACCCGCCCCACCCCACCGGAAAGATCTGTCTCCGCTGGACAGCACCGCGACCCCTCCCCGCCCCCCTTTCATCTCCCAGGAGCGTCTGGCACCCTCCCTTCCCGCCTGCCTCGGTGGCCCCGCGCCCAGCACCAAAAGAGCTGGACAAAGGGCGAAAATAGGGAGCGCACGTGACCTCGGGTTCCAGGAGAGACCACCACAGGGAAAAGCAGAAAGGCGGGCATGCACACAACCCACACAAGGAGGGTATCTGGGGACGCTCCTCTCCTCCCGCATGCCGGACACCGGGCGGGGCTCGGAGCCCCGGTGCAATCCGCGGACTCTGGAGGCCTGCCCCGGGATCCCACGGTGACTGACAGCGCCCTGGCACTGCATCCGCAACGGAGCCCAGCCCCGGGCACCACGGCACTCCTGTGGGGAAGCTGCCACTTCAACTCAGCCTCAGTGCCTCTGTCCCAGTCGGTGTCCCATCCTGTGCGTCCGTCTCCCCTCCTCCCCAACTACCAACACCTGTCTGTCTGTCTTCTGCCACCTCGAGGGAAGGGGTAGCGGCCCCGTGGAGCCACAGATTGCGCTAAGGGGCCTCGCTGCGGGCAAGGAGTAAAAGGAAGTCCACCCAGGCGACGTTTGCAGGAGGCGGGGAGCAGTCGGGAGGCGGGGCCCTGGCGGAGCCGGCCAGCGGGGAGATGCTCCGGATGGGAGCAGCCCAGCAGCCTGGTTCGCGCTCACCATACAGGGCGGTCCGCCGATCTTGTGGCGCCTGGAGCCTACTCCCAGCGTCTATGGCCAAAGCGGCTTGAACGCGCCCGATCTCCTCTGATCTGGGAAGCGAACCAGGGTCGGGCCTGGTTAGTACTTGGATGGGGTCCGCCCCGGAATACCGGGTGCCCTAGGCTTTGGCCAGCCACTTCTTTTGCGGCCGCCCCACCCCTCGTCCTTCGGGAGTGGCCCAGCCCGCCTAATAAACCCACGCCAGGGGTGGCGCTTGGGAGGCTGGAGGGTTAGGGGGAGAGGAATGGGTGGCGCCACACAGCACTACAATCTCGCTGCATCGGCCCCACGCCAGGCCCTTCGGCCCGGGCTTTCCCGCCCCCCCGCACCCCGTTCTTAGTCCCCTTCCCTCCCGCAAGCACTCTGCCAGCAGCCTTTCGTCCCGCCCCCAACGCCCAAGCCCCGGTCTGTCTGCAGGCGCAGGCCTGCCTAGGCCTTAGGGGGCTTTCTCCAGCCAAGGACGTGCTTGGCACCTCGGGACCCAGCCCAGGGGACGACTATCGCTCTGCCTGCACCTGGGCCCCGAGACAGAGACTCGGGGTGTCGCCGGACACCGGACCAAGGGGAAGGCCACCCGCCCCACCCCACCGGAAAGATCTGTCTCCGCTGGACAGCACCGCGACCCCTCCCCGCCCCCCTTTCATCTCCCAGGAGCGCCAGGCGCCCTCTTTTCCTGCCTGCCTCGGTGGCCCCGCCCCCAGCACCAAAAGAGCTGGACAAAACGGCGAAAATAGGGAGCGCACGTGCCCTCGGGTTCCAGGAGAGACCACCACAGGGAAAAGCAGGCAGGCGGGCATGCACACAACCCACACAAGGAGGGTGTCTGGGACTGCTCCTCTCCTCCCGCATTCGGGACCCCGGGGCTCGGAGCCCGGCTGCAATCCGCGGACCCTGGAGGCCTGCCCCGGGGTCCCACGGTGACTGACAGCGCCCTGGCACTGCCTCCGTAACGGAGCCCAGCCCCGGGCACCACCGCACTCCGGTGGGGAACCTGCCACTTCAACTCAGCCTCAGCGCGTCTGTCCCAGTCGGTGTCCCATCCTGTGCGTCCCTCCCCCCTCCTCCCCAACTCCCAACCCCTGACTCTCTGTCTTCTGCCACCTCCAGGGAAGTGGTAGAGGCCCCGTGGAGCCTCAGATGGCGCGAAGGGGTCTCGCTGCGGGCAAGGAGTAAAAGGCAGTCCACCCAGGCGACGTTTGGAGGAGGCGGGGAGCAGGCGGGAGGCGTGGCCCTGGCGGACCCGGCCAGCAGAGAGATGCTCTGGATGGGAGCAGCCCTGCAGCCTGGTTCGCGCTCACCACACAGGGCGGTCGGCCGCTCTTGTGGCCCCGGGAGCCTACTCCCAGCGTCTATGGCCACAGCGGCTTGAACGCGCCCGATCTCCTCTGATCTGGGAAGCGAAGCAGGGTCGGGCCTGGTTAGTACTTGGATGGGGTCCGCCCCGCAATACCGGGTGCCCTAGGCTTTGGCCTGCCACTCCTTTGGCGGCCGCCGTGTCCCTAGTCCTTAGGGAGTGGCCCAGCGCGCCTAATAAACCCACGCCAGGGGTGGCGCTTGGGAGGCTGGAGGGCAGGGGGAGAGGAATGGGTGGCGCCACACAGCACTACAATCTCGCTGCATCGGCCCCAGGCCAGGCCCTTCGGCCCGGGCTCCCCCCCTCCCCGCACCCTGTTCTTAGTCCCCTTCCCTCCCGCAAGCCCTCTGCGAGCAGCCTTTCGTCCCTCCCCCAACGCCCAAGCCCTGGTTTGTCTGCAGGCGCTGGCCTGCCTCGGCCTTGGGGACCTGCTTGGCACCTCGGGACCCAGCCCAGGGGACGACTATCGCTCTGCCTGCACCTGGGCCCCGAGACAGAGACTCGGGGTGTCGCCGGACACGGGACCAAGGGGAAGGCCACCCGCCCCACCCCACCGGAAAGAGGTGTCTTAGCTGGACAGCAACGCGACCCCTCCCCGCCCCCCTTTCATGTCCAAGGAGCACCAGGCGCCCTCCCTTCCCGCCTGCCTCGGTGGCCCCGCCCCCAGCACCAAAAGATCTGGACAAACCCGCAAGAATAGGGAGAGCACGTGCCCTCGGTTTCCAGGAGAGTCCACCACAGGGAAAAGCAGGCAGGCGGGCATGCACACAACCCACACAAGGAGGGTGCCTGGGGCTGCCCCTCTCCTCCCGCATGCGGGACCCCGTGCGGGCTCGGAGCCCGGCGGCAATCCGCGGACCCTGGATGCCTGCCCCGGGTTCCCACGGTGACTGCCAGCGCCCGGGCACTGCATCCGCAACGGATCCCAGCCCCGGGCACCACGGCACTCCTGTGGGGAAGCTGCCACTTCAACTCAGCCTCAGTGCCTCTGTCCCAGTCGGTGTCCCATCCTGTGCGTCCGACTCCCCTCCTCCCCAACTCCCAACACCTGTCTGTCTGTCTTCTGCCACCTCGAGGGAAGGGGTAGCGGCCCCGTGGAGCCACAGATTGCGCTAAGGGGCCTCGCTGCGGGCAAGGAGTAAAAGGCAGTCCACCCAGGGGACGTTTGGAGGAGGCGGGGAGCAGGCGGGAGGCGGGGCCCTGGCGGAGCCGGCCAGTGGGGAGATGCTCCGGATGGGAGCAGCCCGGCAGCCTGGTTAGCACTCACCATACAGGGCGGTCCGCCGATCTTGTGGCGCCAGGAGCCTGCTCCCAGCGTCTATGGCCTCAGCGGCTTGAACGCGCCCGATCTCCTCTGATCTGGGAAGCGAAGCAGGGTCGGGCCTGGTTAGTACGTGGATGGGGTCCGCCCCGGAATAAAGGGTGCCCTAGGCTTTGGCCCGCCACTCCTTTGGCGGCCGCCCTGTCCCTAGTCCTTAGGGAGTGGCCCAGCGCGCCTAATAAACCCACGCCAGGGATGGCCCTTGGGAGGCTGGAGGGTTAGAGGGAGAGGAATGGGTGGCGCCACACAGCACTACAATCTCGCTGCATCGGCCCCAGGCCAGGCCCTTCGGCCCGGGCTCCCCAGCCCTCCCGTACCCCCTTCTTAGTCCCCTTCCCTCCGGCAAGCCCTCTGCCAGCAGCCTTTCGTCCCGCCCCCAACGCCCAAGCCCTGGTCTGTCTGCAGGCGCAGGCCTGCCTAGGCCTTGGGCGGCATTCTCCAGCCAAGGACGTGCTTGGCACCTCGGGACCCAGCCCAGGGGACGACTATCGCTCTGCCTGCACCTGGGCCCCGAGACAGAGACTCGGGGTGTCGCCGGACACCGGACCAAGGGGAAGGCCACCCGCCCCACCCCACCGGAAAGATCTGTCTCCGCTGGACAGCACCGCGACCCCTCCCCGCCCCCCTTTCATCTCCCAGGAGCGCCAGGCGCCCTCCCTTCCCGCCTGCCTCGGTAGCCCCGCCCCCAGCACCAAAAGAGCTGGACAAAACGGCGAAAATAGGGAGCGCACGTGCCCTCGGGTTCCAGGAGAGACCACCACAGGGAAAAGCAGGCAGGCGGGCATGCACACAACCCACACAAGGAGGGTGTCTGGGACTGCTCCTCTCCTCCCGCATTCGGGACCCCGGGGCTCGGAGCCCGGCTGCAATCCGCGGACCCTGGAGGCCTGCTTCGGGGTCCCACGGTGACTGACAGCGCCCGGGCACTGCCTCCGTAACGGAGCCCAGCCCCGGGCACCACCGCACTCCGGTGGGGAAGCTGCCACTTCAACTCAGCCTCAGAGCGTCTGTCCCAGTCGGTGTCCCATCCAGTGTGTCCGTCCCCCCTCCTCCCCAACTCCCAACCCCTGTCTGTCTGTCTTCTGCCACCTCCAGGGAAGGGGTAGCGGCCCCGTGGAGCCACAGATTGCGCTAAGGGGCCGCGCTGCGGGCAAGGAGTAAAAGGAAGTCCACCCAGGCGACGTTTGCAGGAGGTGGGGAGCAGTCGAGAGGCGGGTCCCTGGCGGAGCCGGCCAGCGGGGAGATGCTCCGGATGGGAGCAGCCCGGCAGCCTGGTTCGCGCTCACCATACAGGGCGGTCCGCCGATCTTGTGGCGCCAGGAGCCTACTCCCAGCGTCTATGGCCACAGTGGCTTGAACGCGCCCGATCTCCTCTGATCTGGGAACCGAAGCAGGGTCGGGCCTGGTTAGTATTTGGATGGGGTCCGCCCCGGAATACCGGGTGCCCTAGGCTTTGGCCCGCCACTCGTTTGGCGGCCGCCCTGTCCCTAGTCCTTAGGGAGTGGCCCAGCGCGCCTAATAAACCCACGCCAGGGGTGGCGCTTGGGAGGCTGGAGGGTTAGGGGGAGAGGAATGGGTGGCGCCACACAGCACTACAATCTCCTGCATCAGCCCCAGGACAGGCCCTTAGGCCCGGGCTCCCCCGCCCCCCCGCACCCCGTTCTTAGTCCCCTTCCCTCCCGCAAGCACACTGCCAGCAGACTTTCGTCCCACCCCAACGCCCAAGCCCCTGTCTGTCTGCAGGCGCAGGCCTGCCTAGGCCTTGGGCGGCTCTCTCCAGCCAAGGACGTGCTTGGCACCTCTGGACCCAGCCCAGGGGACGACTATCGCTCTGCCTGCACCTGGGCCCCGAGACAGAGACTCGGGGTGTCGCCGGACACCGGACCAAGGGGAAGGCCACCCGCCCCACCCCACCGGAAAGATCTGTCTCCGCTGGACAGCACCGCGACCCCTCCCCGCCCCCCTTTCATCTCCCAGGAGCGCCAGGCGCCCTCCCTTCCCGCCTGCCTCGGTGGCCCCGCCCCCAGCACCAAAAGAGCTGGACAAAACGGCGAAAATAGGGAGCGCACGTGCCCTCGGGTTCCAGGAGAGACCACCACAGGGAAAAGCGGGCAGGCGGGCATGCACACAACCCACACAGGGAGGGTATCTGGGGACGCTCCTCTCCTCCCGCATGCCGGACCCCGGGGCTCGGAGCCCGGCTGCAATCCCCGGACCCTGGATGCCTGCCCCGGGTTCCCACGGTGACTGCCAGCGTCCGGGCACTGCATCCGCAACGGATCCCAGCCCCGGGCACCAGGGCACTCCTGTGGGGAAGCTGCCACTTCAACTCAGCCTCAGAGCGTCTGTCCCACTCGGTGTCCCATCCAGTGCGTCCGTCCCCCCTCCTCCCCAAATCCCAACCCCTGTCTGTCTGTCTTCTGCCACCTCCAGGGAAGTGGTAGAGGCCCCGTGGAGCCTCAGATGGCGCGAAGGGGCCTCGCTGCGGGCAAGGAGTAAAAGGAAGTCCACCCAGGCGACTTTTGGAGGAGGCGGGGAGCAGGCGGGAGGCGTGGCCCTGGCTAAGCCGGCCAGCAGAGAGATGCTCCGGATGGGAGCAGCCCGGCAGCCTGGTTCGCGCTCACCACACAGGGAGGTCCGCCGCTCTTGTGGCCCCGGGAGCCTACTCCCAGCGTCTATGGCCACAGCGGCTTGAACGCGCCCGATCTCCTCTGATCTGGGAAGCGAAGCAGGGTCGGGCCTGGTTAGTACTTGGATGGGGTCCGCCCCAGAATACCTGGTGCCCTAGGATTTGGCCCGCCACTCCTTTTACGGCCGCCCCACCCACGTCCTTCGGGAGTGGCCCAGCCCGCCTAATAAACCCACGCCAGGGGTGGCGCTGGGGGGGCTGGAGGGCAGGGGGAGAGGAATGGGTGGCGCCACACAGCACTACAATCTCGCTGCATTGGCCCCACGCCAGAACCTTCCGCCCGGGCTCCCCCCTCCCGTACCCCCTTCTTAGTCCCCTTCCCTCCCGCAAGCCCTCTGCCAGCAGCCTTTCGTCCCGCCCCCAATGCCCAAGCCCAGGTCTGTCTGCAGGCGCAGGCCTGCCTCGGCCTTGGGCTGCTTTCTCCAGCCAACGACGTCCTTGGCACCTCGGGACCCAGCACAGGGGACGACTATCGCTCTGCCTGCACCTGGGCCCCGAGACAGAGGCTCGGGGTGTCGCCGGACACCGGACCAAGGGGAAGGCCACCCGCCCCACCCCACCGAATAGATCTGTCTCCGCTGGACAGCACCGCGACCCCTCCCCGCACCCTTTCATCTCCCAGGAGCGCCAGGCGCCCTCCCTTCCCGCCTGCCTCGGTGGCCCCGCCCCCAGCACCAAAAGAGCTGGACAAAACGGCGAAAATAGGGAGCGCACGTGCCCTCGGGTTCCAGGAGAGACCACCACAGGGAAAAGCAGAAAGGCGGGCATGCTCACAACCCACACAAGGAGGGTGCCTGGGGCTGCCCCTCTCCTCCCGCATTCGGGACCCCGGGCGGGCTCGGAGCCCCGCTGCAATCCGCGGACCCTGGAGGCCTGCCCCGGGTTCCCACGGTGACTGCCAGCGTCTGGGCACTGCATCCGTAACGGATCCAAGCCCCGGGCACCACGGCACTCCTGTGGGGAAGCTGCCACTTCAACTCAGCCTCAGTGCGTCTGTCCCACTCGGTGTCCCATCCAGTGCGTCCGTCCCCCCTTCTCCCCAAATTCCAACACCTGTCTGTCTGTCTTCTGCCACCTCCAGGGAAGTGGTAGAGGCCCCGTGGAGCCTCAGATGGCGCTAAGGGGCCTCGCTGCGGGCAAGGAATAAAAGGAAGTCCATCCAGGCGGCGTTTTGTCGAGGCGGGGAGCAGGCGGGAGGCGGGCCCTGGCGGAGCCGGCCAGCGGGGAGATGCTCCGGATGGGAGCAGCCCGGCAACCTGGTTCGCGCTCATCATACAGGACGGTCCGCCGATCTTGTGGCGCCGGGAGCCTGCTCCCAGCGTCTATGGCCACAGCGGCTTGAACGCACCCGATCTCCTCTGATCTGGGAAGCGAAGCAGGGTCGGGCCTGGTTAGTACTTGGATGGGGTCCGCCCCGGAATACCGGGTGCCCTAGGCTTTGGCCCGCCACTCCTTTTGCGGCCGCCCCGCCCCTCGTCCTTCTGGAGTGGCCCAGCCCGCCTAATAAACCCACGCCAGGGGTGGCACTTGAGAAGCTGGAGGGTTAGGGGGAGAGGAATGGGTGGCGCCACACAGCACTACAATCTCGCTGCATCGGCCCCACGCCAGGCCCTTCGGCCCGGGCTTTCCCGCCCCCCCGCACCCCGTTCTTAGTCCCCTTCCCTCCCGCAAGCACTCTGCCAGCAGCCTTTCGTCCCGCCCCCAACGCCCAAGCCCCGGTCTGTCTGCAGGCGCAGGCCTGCCTAGGCCTTAGGGGGCTTTCTCCAGCCAAGGACGTGCTTGGCACATCGGGACCCAGCCCAGGGGACGAGTATCGCTCTGCCTGCACCTGGGCCCCGAGACAGAGACTCAGGGTGTCGCCGGACACCGGACCAAGGGGAAGGCCACCCGCCCCACCCCACCGGAAAGATCTGTCTCCGCTGGACAGCACCGCGACCCCTCCCCGCCCCCCTTTCATCTCCCAGGAGCGCCAGGCGCCCTCCCTTCCCACCTGCCTCGGTGGCCCCGCCCCCAGCACCAAAAGAGCTGGACAAAACGGCGAAAATAGGGAGCGCACCTGCCCTCGGGTTCCAGGAGAGACCACCACAGGGAAAAGCAGGCAGGCGGGCATGCACACAACCCACACAAGGAGGGTGCCTGGGGCTGCCCCTCTCCTCCCGCATGCGGGACCCCGTGCGGGCTCGGAGCCCGGCGGCAATCCGCGGACCATGGATGCCTGCCCCGGAGTCCCACGGTGACTGCCAGCGTCCGGGCACTGCATCCGCAACGGAGCCCAGCCCCGGGCACCATGGCACTCCTGTGGGGAAGCTGCCACTTCAACTCAGCCTCAGTGCGTCTGTCCCAGTCGGTGTCCCATCCTGTGCGTCCCTCCCCCCTCCTCCCCAACTCCCAACCCCTGACTGTCTTCTGCCACCTCCAGGGAAGTGGTAGAGGCCCCGTGGAGCCTCAGATGGCGCGAAGGGGCCTCCCTGCGGGCAAGGAGTAAAAGGCAGTCCATCAAGGCTACCTTTGGAGGAGGCGGGGAGCAGGCGGGAGGCGTGGCCCTGGCGGAGCCGGCCAGCGGGGAGATGCTCCGGATGGGAGCAGCCCGGCAGCCTGGTTCGCGCTCACCACAAAGGGCGGTCCGCCGCTCTTGTGGCCCCGGGAGCCTACTCCCAGCGTCTATGGCCACAGCGGCTTGAACGGGCCCGATCTCCTCTGATCTGGGAAGCGAAGCAGGGTCGGGCCTGGTTAGTACTTGGATGGGGTCCGCCCCGGAATACCGGGTGCCCTAGGCTTTGGCCCGCCACTCCTTTGGCAGCCGCCCCACCCCTCGTCCTTCGGGAGTGGCCCAGCCCGCCTAATAAACCCATGCCAGGGGTGGCGCTGGGGGGGCTGGAGGGCAGGGGGAGAGGAATGGGTGGCGCCACACAGCACTACAATCTCGCTGCATCGGCCCCACGCCAGAACCTTCTGCCCGGGCTCTCCCCTCCCGTACCCCCTTCTTAGTCCCCTTCCCTCCCGCAAGCCCTCTGCCAGCCACCTTTGGTCCCGCCCCCAAAGCCCAAGCCCAGGTCTGTCTGCAGGCGCAGGCCTGCCTAGGCCTTAGGCGGCTTTCTCCAGCCAAGGACGTGCTTGGCACCTCGGGACCCAGCCCAGGGGACGACTATCGCTCTGCCTGCACCTGGGCCCCGAGACAGAGACTCGGGGTGTCGCCGGACACCGGACCAAGGGGAAGGCCACCCGCCCCACCCCACCGGAAAGATCTGTCTCCGCTGGACAGCACCGCGACCCCTCCCCGCCCCCCTTTCATCTCCCAGGAGCGCCAGGCGCCCTCCCTTCCGGCCTGCCTCTGTGGCCCCGCACCCAGCACCAAAAGAGCTGGACAAAACGGCGAAAATAGGGAGCGCACGTGCCCTCGGGTTCCAGGAGAGACCACCACAGGGAAAAGCAGGCAGGCGGGCATGCACACAACCCACACAAGGAGGGTGTCTGGGACTGCTTCTCCTCCCGCATTCGGGACCCCGGGGCTCGGAGCCCGGCTGCAATCCGCGGACCCTGGAGGCCTGCCCCGGGGTCCCACGGTGACTGACAGCGCCCTGGCACTGCCTCCGTAACGGAGCCCAGCCCCGGGCACCACCGCACTCCGGTGGGGAAGCTGCCACTTCAACTCAGCCTCCGAGCGTCTGTCCCAGTCGGTGTCCCATCCAGTGCGTCGGTCCCCCCTCCTCCCCAACTCCCAACCCCTGTCTGTCTGTCTTCTGCCACCTCCAGGGAAGTGGTAGAGGCCCCGTGGAGCCTCAGATGGCGCTAAGGGGCCTCGCTGCGGGCAAGGAATAAAAGGAAGTCCATCCAGGCGGCGTTTTGTCGAGGCGGGGAGCAGGCGGGAGGCGGGCCCTGGCGGAGCCGGCCAGCAGGGAGGTGCTCCGGATGGGAGCAGCCCGGCAGCCTGGTTCGCGCTCACCATACAGGGCGGTCCGCCGATCTTGTGGCGCCGGGAGCCTACTCCCAGCGTCTATGGCCACAGCGGCTTGAACGCACCCGATCTCCTCTGATCTGGGAAGCGAAGCAGGGTCGGGCCTGGTTAGTATTTGGATGGGGTCCGCCCGGAATACCGGGTGCCCTAGGCTTTGGCCCGCCACTCCTTTGGCAGCCGCCCTGTCCCTAGTCCTTAGGGAGTGGCCCAGCGCGCCTAATAAACCCACGCCAGGGGTGGCGCTTGGAAGGCTGGAGGGTTATGGGGAGAGGAATGGGTGGCGCCACACAGCACTACAATCTCGCTGCATCGGCCACAGGCCAGGCCCTTCGGCCCGGGCTTTCCCGACCCCCCGCACCCCGTTCTTAGTCCCCTTCCCTCCCGCAAGCCCTCTGCCAGCAGCCTTTCGTCCCGCCCCCAACGCCCAAGCCCCGGTCTGTCTGCAGGCGCAGGCCTGCCTAGGCCTTGGGCGGCTTTCTCCAGCCAAGGACGTGCTTGGCACCTCGGGACCCAGCCCAGGGGACGACTATCGCTCTGCCTGCACCTGGGCCCCGAGACAGAGACTCGGGGTTTCGCCGGACACGGGACCAAGGGGAAGGCCACCCGCCCCACCCCACCGGAAAGAGGTGTCTTAGCTGGACAGCAACGCGACCCCTCCCCGCCCCCCTTTCATGTCCAAGGAGCACCAGGCGCCCTCCCTTCCCGCCTGCCTCGGTGGCCCCGCCCCCAGCACCAAAAGAGCAGGGACAAAACCGCGAAAATAGGGAGCGCACGTGCCCCCGGGTTCCAGGAGAGACCAGCACAGGGGAAAAGCAGGCAGGCGGGCATGCACACAACCCACACAAGAAGGGTGCCTGGGGCCGCTCCTCTCCTCCCGCATGCGGGACCCCTGGCGGGGCTCGGAGCCCGGCGGCAATCCACGGACCCTGGAGGCCTGCCCCGGGGTCCCACGGTGAGTGCCAGCGCCCGGGCACTGCCTCCGTAACGGAGCCCAGCCCCGGGCACCACCGCACTCCTGTGGGGAAGCTGCCACTTCAACTCAGCCTCAGTGCCTCTGTCCCAGTCGGTGTCCCATCCTGTGCGTCAGTCCCCCCTCCTCCCCAACTCCCAACCCCTGTCTGTCTGTCTTCTGCCACCTCCAGGGAAGTGGTAGAGGCCCCGTGGAGTCTCGGATGGCGCGAAGGGGCCTCGCTGCGGGCAAGGAGGAAAAGGCAGTCCACCCAGGCTGCGTTTTGAGGAGGCGGGGAGCAGGCGGGAGGCGGGGCCCTGGCGGAGCCGGCCAGCGGGGAGATGCTCCTGACGGGAGAAGCCCGGCAGCCTGGTTCGCACTCACCACGCAGGCTGGTCCGCTGCTCATTTTTTTTTATTTTATTTATTTATTTATTTTTTTATTAGTTAATTTATTTATTAGTTTCAGGTGTACAAAACAAGGTAATACTTAGACGTTCATCATTTATATCCCTCATACTGTGAACCCCCCACCCCCATCCACTATCCCTCCGACCTCATACTGAACCATCACATTATATATATAAAATTATTGTTGGCATTCATTAATGTTTAGCTTCTGGTGTACAATGCCATGATCAGGTATCCACTGTATCCCTGAGGTGGTCTCCCAAATAGGACGCATGTCCATCGGATACCCAACAAAATCTTTACAACATTATAGAATACCTTCCCCAAATTAATTTTCAAAAAAAACCTGAGGCCATCTTGTGGTTACCAGCTGCTTCCAAATCCCTTCACCTTTCCCCTTATGGCCAACCCCCTCCCACACACCCATCTAACCACTCTCGGTTTTTTGTCTGCGTCCCCAAAACTGTCTCTGATTAGTTCATTCACATAGTCTTTTCTTTAGATTCCATATATAAGTGAGATCATATGGTACTTGTCTTTCTCTTTCTGACTTATTTCACTTAACATAATGCTCTCTAGATCCATCCATGTTGCTGCAAATGATAAGATTTCTTTCTTCTTCATGGCTGCGTAATACTCCATTGTATAAATGTACCACAGCTTCTTAATCCAGTCATCTACCGATGGGCATTTTGGTTGTTTCCATATCTTGGCTATTGTGTAAAGTGCTGCAATAAACATAGGAGTGCATACAGATTTTTGAATTGGAGTTTTGGATTTCTCCGGGTAGATGCCTAGGAGTGGAATTACTGGATCATAGGGGAGTTCCATTTTCAGATTCCTGAGATACCTCCATACTGTTTTCCATAGTGGCTGCACTAATCTGCAGTCCCACCAACAGTGCACTAGCGTTCCCTTTTCTCCACATCCGCGCCAGCATTTGTTGTTTGTTGATTTATTGATAATAGCCATTTTGACTGGAGTGAGGTGGTATCTCATTGTGGTTTTTACTTGCATTTCTCTGCTGGTTAGTGAGGTTGAGCATTTCTTCATATGTCTTCTTGCCTTCTGTATGTCCTTTTTAGAGAAATGTCTCCCCAAGTCCTCTGCCCATTTTTTAATTGGGTGGTTTGTTTTTTTGGAGTTGAGTTGAGTAAGTTTTTTATAGATTTGTGATATTAATCCCTTATCAGATATATCATTGGCAAATATCTTTTCCCATACAGTAGGATCCCTTTTTGTTTTATTGATGGTTTCCTTTGCTGTGAAAAAACTTTTTAGTTTGATGTCATCACACATGTTTATTTTTTCTCTTACTTCGCTCGCGCGAGGGGATATATCAGTAAAAATCTTACTCCGGGTAATGTCCATGAAGTTTCTTCCCATATTTTCTTCTAGATATTTTATGGTTGTGGCGCGGGGGCCTGCTCCCAGCGTCTGTGGCCACAGCACCTTGAACGCGCCCGATGTCCTCTGATCTGGGAAGCTAAGCAGGGTCGGGCCTGGTCAGTACTTGGATGGGGGACCGCCCGGGAATACCGGGTGCCCTCTGCTTCCGCCCGCCACTCCTTTTGCGGCCGCCCCGGCCCTCGTCTTTCGGGAGTGGCCCAGTCCGCCTAATAAACCCAGGCCAGGGGTGGCGCTGGAGGGGCTGGAGGGCAGGGGGAGAGGAATGGGTGGCGCCACACAGCACTACAATCTCGCTGCCCCGGCCCCACGCCAGGCCCTTCGGCCCGGGCTCCCCCCTCCCCCCCACCACCTTCTTAGTCCCCTTCCCTCCCTCAAGCCGTCTGCCAGCAGCCGTTCGCCCCGCCCCCAACGCCCAAGCCCCGATCTGCCTGCAGGCGCAGGCCTGCCTCGGCCTTGGGCGGCTTTCTCCAGCCAAGGACGTGCTGGTGCTTGACACCTCGGGACCCAGCCCAGGGCACGACCATCGCTCTGCCTGCCCCTGGGCACCGACAGAGAGACTCGGGGTGTCGCGCGACACCGGACCAAGGGGAACGCCACCCGACCCACCCCACCGAATAGCTGCCTCTCCGCTGGCCGGCACCGCGAGCCCTCCCCGCCCCCCTTTCATCTCTTAGGATAGCCTGGTGCCCTTCCTTCTCGCAGAGCTCGGTGGCCCTGCCCCCAGCCCCAAATGAGCCAGGACAAAATGGCAGGAGTAGAAAGCTCACCTGCCCTCGGGCTCCAGGAGAGACCAGCACAGGGGAAAAGCAGGCAGGCGGGCATGCACACAACCCACACGAGGAGGGTGCCTGGGGCCGCTCCTCTCCTCCCGCATGCGGGACCCCGGGCGGGGCTCGGAGCCCGGCGGCGATCCGCGGACCCTGGAGGCCTGCCCCGGGGTCCCACGGTGACTGCCAGCGCCCCGGCACTGCCTTTATAACGGAGGCCAGCACCGGGCACCACCGCAGTCTGGTGTGGAGGCTGCCACTTCAACTCAGACCTGGTGCGTCTGTCCCAGTCGGTGTCCCATGCTGTGCGTCCGTCCCCCCTCCTCCCCAACTCCCAACCCCTGACTGTCTGTCTTCTGCCACCTCCAGGGAAGTGGTAGAGGCCCCCTGGAGTCTCGGATGGCGCGAAGGGGCTTCGCTGCGGGAAGGAGCCAAAGGCAGTCCACCCAGGCGGCGTTTTAAGGAGGCGGGGAGCAGGCGGGGGGCGGGGCCCTGGCGGAGCCGGCCAGCGGGGAGATGCTCCGGACGGGAGCAGCCCGGCAGCGTGGTTCGCGCTCACCATGCAGGGCGGTCCGCTGCTCTTGTGGCCCCGGGGGCCTGCTCCCAGCGTGTATGGCCACAGCAGCTTGAACTCGCCCTATCTCCTTTGATCTGGGAAGTTAAGCAGGGTCGGGCCTGGTCAGTACTTGGATGGGGGACCGCCCGGGAATACCGGGTGCCCTAGGCTTCGGCCCGCCACTCCTTTTGCGGCCGCCCCGCCCCTCGTCCTCCGGGAGTCGCGCAGCCCGCCTAATAAACCCACGCCAGGGATGGTGCTGTGCGGGCTGGAGGGCAGGGGGACAGGATTGGGTGAGCCACAGGGCACTACAATCTCGCTGTCCCGGCCCAACGCCAGGCCCTTCGGCCTGGGCTCCCCCTCACGCAACCCCCTTCTTAGTCCCCTTCCCTCCTGCAAGCCCTCTGCCAGCAGCCGTTCGCCCCGCCCCCAAGGCCCAAGCCCCGATCTGCCTGCAGGCGCAGGCCTGCCTCGGCCTTGGGCGGCTTTCTCCAGCCAAGGACGTGCTGGTCCTTGGGACGTCGGGACTGAGCCGAGGGGAAGATCATCGCTCTGGCTGCACCTGGGTCCCGACGCAGAGACTCGGGGTGTCGCCGGACACCGGACCAAGGGGAAGGCCACCCGCCCCACCCCACCGGATAGCTCCGTCTCTGATGGCCGGCACCGCGACCCCTCCCCGCCCCCCTTTCATCTCCCAGGAGCGCAGGGCGCCCTCCTTTCCCGCCCGCCTCGGTGGCCCCACACCCAGCACCAAAAGAGCCAGGACCGAATGGCATGAGTATGGAGCGCAGGTGCCCTCGGGCCCCAGGAGAGACCAGCACAGGGGAAAAGCAGGCAGGCGGGCATGCACACCACCCACATGAGGAGGGTGCCTGGGGCCGGTCCTCTCCTCCCGCATGCGGGACCCCAGGCGGGGCTCGGAGCCCGGCGGCGATCCGCGGACCCTGTAGGCCTGCCCCAGGGTCCCAGGGTGACTGCCAGCGCCGGGGCACTGCCTTTATAACGGAGGCCAGCACCGGGCACCACCGCAGTCTGGTGGGGAGGCAGCCACTTCTACTCAGACCTAGTGCGTCTGTACCAGTCGGTGTCCCATGCTGTGTGTCCGTCCTTCCTCCTCCCCAACTCCCAACCCTTGTTTGTCTGTCTTATTCCACCTCCAGGGAAGTGGTAGCGGCCCCATGTGCACTGAGTTGTGTGTGGGACACTGGCAGCAGTGCCTGGACCTTATTTACTATAATGAGAGGACGAGGCAGTGTTACTGCATATGGGGCCTGGGTCTGCAAACATCGCATCGCCCACTCCTCCCACTGCATGCCTCTTTTGTAACGGTGAGATTCGGGGAATGAATAACACACTCAGACTTAGCTAGTTTGCAGTGTGACTCACCGCAGAGCTCGCTATCTAGCCACCTGTAATTAAACCCAGTTTTTGATCCACCTGATATTCAGTTATTTTCTCTTTGTTTCTCCCCTCAATGATTAACTGTTTGTTCCGTTTCTCAAGTAAACCCATACCTCGTGAACTAACATCCTAACCTGGGACAGAGCAATTTCGTAATCCCCAGGCACCTGGACACTGGAATCCAATTTACAACTTCTTGCACTTTTTTACTGGTGATGCATTCGAGTCCCAGGCCGCTATGGCTAACTCCTAGTTTGGAGTCCGGACATATCTTTGTCTTCAAACAGACCAGACCCCAGGAAGGATGTCAGACCTCAAACCAGCCTGACCGACTCCTCCTTTCCTACGTAAGAAAAAGCTAACCCAAAGTTAGGTGCAGCTGTCCACCCTCAGACACTGGACTCTGTGCCGGCGACTCCCCCTCACCCCCAACCCCCCGTGTTTCTCTCTTTCTTACCAGAGGCAGCCGTCATTGTTGGACACTGCCATGGGCATTCTCTCTCTGCCCTAACTATCATAAAAGCTTCCTTTGTAGAGTCTGTGAATGCTTTCACCTTTTGTAAATTCCACGCCACAACACCTATCTGTCCACAGGGCTAACTTTAGAAATATGTGTATTTTTACAACGTGTACATTCTCGGTTATCCTGTCTTATTTAGGTTGTACGTGTCATTACATCTGATATTCATGTAACTACAGTGCGATGAAAAAGATTTCCGTAACAATATCCCCTGAAAAAATTACCTTGCTGAGTGGAATGACTTATATCTCACATTAGTGGGCGTTCATTCAGTTTATAAGACCTTTCAAACAAGTACACGTTTACTAAAGTAAGGTGCATAAAGGCCCAACTAGCATAAAAATAAGGATAAAGTTGAAATCAATACACTAACCATGGACATGATCATTTATTACTATCAAGTATTATGAACTGTACGTAATTGCAGCTGTTGTACTTTTAGACGACTGGCATATGTGAATTCCCCATGCACGTAGGTTAAAATTCAATTTTATCTTATTAACCCAATTCTTAATTTGATGATTAGCTCAGCTAGAAGAAGTTGTTCTTCTGGACAGAGAGAACAGTGCCTCAGGGACAGACAGAAGGAAAGGAAGGAAGATGATTTGTGAAACAAAGAAAAGGGAGATGAGATCACTCCTCAGAAATGCTACAGCTACAGCTAATTGTAAAGGGTTATAACACTATTAGCATTGCAGGCTGGGAAAAATCTCCACCCCTGTGTCCTCAGGACAGTTCCCACAAGGAAATCCCTCTTCCTGATGGGAGGGAGTGATCAGCAGAGACACACCCTGGGAACGCCCTGGAAACGCCCTAGGCTCCACCTGTGACTCCACTCCTGATTGTTTCCCACCCTCATTAAAATATAATCCTAAATTTTGTTTGTTTCAGCACAGTCGCTCTCCTCCTGTGCCTGTGCACTCCTGCATTTTGGGGATATATTTTCTTTTTAAAAACAAATCCTCCTCCTGCTTGCCTTTGTTCACGAGTTGTTCCTACATCCTGGAATGCCTTCCTGTGATGACTGACCTGCTCTCCAATAACACACTTACTAGGTCAGAGCAAAACAAATAATTGTGAAGCCCCCACAGTATTGGGGAAGCCTGCAAGGAGAATTAATGGCCATGGCACTGCTGGCTCCTGGCAACCACCGCAGCTGGCAAGGACGTCTGCCGCCAGAGGTAAGCGGTGTTTTTGTTCAAGCTGTGAGCCTTTCTGGTGTATGTATTTATGCAGGATTTGAGAGAATTTAGAAGTGCTGCACGTCCTTTTCCCCTCCTCTACAAGTAGACTGGCAGGAAAATATATTTGTGAACCTAGCTTCTCGAGAGTAGAGACTCACAGGTTTTCTTTTTTTTTAAAATGAAATTAAAATATATTTCTTGTGAAAATACAAGTTATTTTTACTAAAACCTAAAATAAAATATATGGTTCTATTATTGATAAATATTAGTAAAATATTAATTTGTATGAGGATGTAGGAAATTAGGGTATATTGATTCCATCGGGCTTGCAGCTTACAGTTCAGAAATAAAAATATGTAGTGTGCAAGACGTTCATTTTCGGTTAGTTTAGAAAATCTCCCTATTTCAAAAAACAGTTAAAACCTCGTTCAACATTGCTCAATCAAAATTATAATGGCACCAAAGTTCCCATCATCTTTGTGCATTTGGGAGGCTAAGAATTGATCTTTCCCCTCTTGAAGACTCAGGAATTTTTTCCCCTTTTCACTATCAAAGAAAACATAGTGTGTATGAGCCCCTCTCTTCTTGCTGTACCAATGGCAATGAATAGTGACGGAAATGGACTCACTATGTGGTTTTAGAAACAGTTATAAATTAGTTATTTGTCTTAAGGACTGCCTATCTATTTGAGACTGTGAGGGAGAGTTCTTTCAGGAGAGAAGAATCTTGTTGATTTTGAAGAACTAGGTCATGTAGGTTTGCCAAAATTAGTGAAGTATCCTAGTTATCAAATATATTTTTATTAGTTTCAGGTGCACAAGACAAAGTAATACTTAGACATTTATCATTTATATCCCTCACACTGTGTGAACCCTTCTCCCCCCATCCACTACCCCTCTGACATCGCACACAGCCATTACATTTCCACTGTCTCGATTCCTAATGCTGTACTCCACTTGTAAGTATATACATACATATATATACACATATCTATATATATAAAATTAGAGTTGGCATTCATTATTGTTCAGCTTCAGGTGTACAGTGCCGTGATCAGGCATCCACATCATCCCTGAGGTGGTCTCCCAAATGGGACACGTGTCCATCGGATACCCTACAAAATCTTTACAACATTATTGATTACATTCCCCAAATCAATTTTCAAAACCCCGTGGCCATCTTGTGGTTACCGACTGTTTTCTAATCCCCTCACCTTCCCCCTTATCCCCACCCCACCCATCTAGCAACCCTCAGTTTTTCCTCTTTGTCCCCAAAACTGTTTCTGATTAGTTCATTCACTTATTCTTTTCTTTAGATTCCATATATAAGTGAGATCATATGGTATTTGTCTTTCTCTGTCTGACTTATTTCACTTAACATAATGTTCTCTAGGTCCATTCCTGTTGTTGCAAATGGTAAGATTTCTTTCTTCTTTATGGCTGCGCAATACTCCATTGTATAAATGTACCACAGTTTCTTAATCCAGTCGTCTACCGATGGGCATTTCAGATGTTTCCATGTCTTGGCTATTGTGTAGAGTGCTGCAATAAGCATAGGAGTGCATAAAGATTTTTGAATTGGAGTTTTGGATTTCTCCGGATAGATACCTAAGAGTGGAATTACTGGATCATAGGGTAGTTCCATTTTCAGATTTTTGAGATACCTCCATACTGTTTTCCATAGTGGCTGCAGCAATTGCAATCCCACCAACAGTGCACAAGCGTTCCCTTTTCTCCACATCCGCGCCAGCACTTGTTGTTTGTTGATTTATTGATGATAGCCATTTTGACTGGGGTGAGGTGGTATCTCATTGTGGTTTTTATTTGCATTTCTCTGATGGTTAGTGAGGTTGAGCATTTCTTCATATGTCTGTTTGCCATCTGTATGCCCTTTTTAGAAAAATATCTCTTCAAGTCCTCTGCCCATTTTTAATTGGGTAGTTTGTTTTTTTGGAGTTGAGTCGAGTGTTTTTTTTATAAATTTGCGACATTAACCCCTTATCAGATATATCATTGGCAAATACCTTTTCCCATTCATTGGGATCCCTTTTTGTTTTATTGATGGTTTCCTTTGCTGGGAAAACACTCTTTAGTTTGATGTAATCCCACATGTTTATTTTTTCTCTTCCCTCTCATGAGGGGATATGTCCACAGGTTTTCTTTAATGAAGTGATCACTTCAATAGGGCCTGGAGGAAATGTGCGTGGGAAACCAGTTTGGCGAAAGTACTCACATGTGTACTCACCTGTGTGTTCAGATAAGAGAACACACCAGAGCTGGACCATGGACCCCAGATCCAGACCTCTAAATGGACCATTGTCCCACATAGCCAGACACTAGGGCCTGAGTAGGACACCTTACCAGGGACCCTGGACCCTAATCTCCAACCCTGACCCTCCCTTCCCGCCTTCCCTTCCAGAGATGGTCATTTTTTGTGTCTCTATGTCTCTTGTGTCATTGGTCCTGACAAGGAAATACCACAGTGACAGAAAGCCTTTGGCTTCCTTGGTCAAGCTGTCAAAAGGCTTTTTGGTTTGAGTAGCTATTAAAATCCTACCATCAGTGGCCAGAGTATGGATCCTTTGAATTGGAAAAACTTCTAAATTGGAAAATGTGTTAGAGAACTCTCATAACAAAGCTGTTTTTTTGGACCCTAGAGATAGACCACATGTTTAATACTAACGGATACAAGGAAATTTAACTATTCTTAAGATTTTGAATTAGTTCTTCAGCTTCTTGGGTCTTAATAGATGCTAATGTCAACATTAGATTTAAAATACGCAGAAGAGAAAATCAAGAGATGTGTAAGTGTTAAAAATCTTTACGGAGATTTAAGATTTTGAGAACTGGTATGTTGAAACTGGCTTGAAAGGATTTAATAACCAATCAGAAACCTGAGAAAAATGGAAGCTGATTTTTCAGTCCGATAGACGTGAGAAAGTCTCAGCATCACCCTGGACCCTCTGCTGAGTAGATCTGAAATGGAAACAGAGCCCACAACTGTCCCAGGCCCGCTGAGGTAAATAAAATAAAAATTTCAAAGGGGCAGTTTTAACAATACAAGCCTCCCCTTTCCAGCCTGGCTCCCCTTTCCCAGCCTCCTGAAAGACTATGAAGCACAAATAAAACCCTGAGCACAATCCCCTTAGCAGTAGACAGGAAGACTCCATGCAGGAGCCTCACAAAACTTTACCTGCCAGGTGTGTTTAGCTTTTCCCGAATTACGTGTAAATCTCCCATTTTTACGTCTAAAGCCTAAGAGCCAACTGCCACCTTTGTCTAAAATGTTATATTTACCTGATTTCTCCTCACTGTCTTTGGAATTTGTGTGTGTGTGTGTGAATTCTAGGTGCTCATAGATTACAATTCCTGGTCTCTGTCAGCAGTTGGACAGAAGATAGCAGGGGTGCGAGGCCTTTGTCTGCTTTCTGAATTTAGGTAGGCAGAAAAAGTATCTGTGCAGCTACTTCCTGCACCTAGAGACTCGAGGGTTTTCTGTATTCTTTCCTCCCTGAGATGTTCTTTATTCTTTCCTCCCAGAGATGTTCTTTGTTTCTTGTGTCTGTGTCTTGCGTATCCTTTGCCCTAAGAAGGAACTACCATGGGGACAGAACACAGGCACAGGCTCCAGTAAGACTGTCATTGGAGCCGGCCCCACTGGCTGGGGAGTTAAGTGTTTCTCTCCAGACCCGTGTCTGCAGAGACAAACTTTGCTGTGGGTCCCTCTCTAAAAGTCTCTTTAGGTTTTTCTTTCCTTCTTGTTCTGAGTCCTGGGAGCTTGGCTTTGTGACCAAGGAAGCTAATCCTCTTTGGTCCCCACCTTCGGCCAGGTGCACTTACTCCATTGCACCTGGTGGCCAGTGAGATAAGCTGGGGTTCCCAGTGCACCTCTGCCTGGCTGTGCCAGCTCCCAGGGGACTGTGTTCTGAGGGGCCTCTGCCCATAAGGGGCATCTGTCCCCCCCAGCCTTCCTTACCCTTTAGTGCTGGTCAGATCCCGGTCTAGTAGCACCTGCTCGGGGCCACAGATTAGTGGGTTTGGGGCTGGAGGTGCCTCACATTTTGTGGGAGACCTGAGACACTCTGTCCACCCCACCATCCCTACTGCCTATGTGATGAAGGTCTGTGCTTTGTCTGACTGTCTTTGGGGGTGACCCTTTGGCTCTGGGAGGGCTGCTTCCTCTGCACTCGGTGTGGAGGGGCCTCTGGCTTCCTGGCCTGAGCTGTAAAGAGGCTGCTTGGTGTCTCACTATTTAGACCTCACTGTCCACATCAAGACGATGGGTCCTTGGAATGGGGAAAACTTATAAATTTACATTGTGTTATAGAACTCTTGTGACAACCAGCTGTTTTCTTGGTAAAACATCGTGTGTGTTCTCTATAGTTGTTACTAACTCTGTTAATTTGTGATCTCTGTGTGAAACCAGTTTGTGTTTGTGTGTGGTAAGACGTTTTGTAGCTCCGTACGGTGTTACCAGTTTGTGATATTTGATTGGCTTGAACAAGTTAAATGATTATATAAAGTAAGAAATAAAATACAAACAAACAGAAATACTTTATGATCTGGTGAAATAGTTGATGTTAAAGCTGGTTTTAGTTTGGTTTGATTACACAGTCATGCGTTTGAAAATTATCAGCACAAAATACAATTTTTTCTAACTGGGTTTATAAAAATTAGTTATCTGTTAAAAATATGTCAAGAAAATAGCTTTGGTCATTACTGACTTTGAAATCTCAAACTTTTAACTACTATATCAAATAGGTACAATTAAAATAAAAGGTAAACTTTTAAGTGATAATTACATTGTATATATACATGGAAAAGATTTTCCAGGTGTCTTTGGTAATTGGAAATTATAAAGTTTTATCCTATAAATTAAATGATGCATCATTATTGAATGTCTAGAGCATTTCCAAGTAGCAGAATAATGACACACTAAGTACTGAACGTTGATTTATCAACTTTTTTGCTATTTATTGTAGATGAACTAAATATTTTTGGGTGTATTAGTAAACATGTCTTCTGCCACGTTAGAATTTTTGTGCTAAGAGGAAACATATTTCTAGAAGTTATGAAATATGTTCATAATTGCATCAAGCTAAAGAATCCTGGTGTAGCTGCAGGATTGGTCACTTAGTTTCCACTGCTGATTAAGATGGACATTGGAATTGTTTAAGTCTCTGCTATTGTGAAGAGCGCTTCTGTGGATTCATGTATCCACCTTTAACAACTGTTTTCAATTTGGGGGGTATATTTCTAGAAGTGGGTCTGTGGAGCCACATGGGCATTTTTTTGTGGGGTGGAAATTTCCAAGTGTTGTATGCAGAAGCCACACCATTGTAATTTTTCACGTTCAATGTTTAAGGGTTCTAATTTTTCTACAATGTTGCTGCTGTTTGTTAGTTTTAGTTTCTGGATTATAGCCCTTCTGGTACTATGTGAGGGGGTATCACATGTGGTTTTCATTTGCATTTGCATCAGGACTGAGGATGTGGAACATCTTACTGTGCTTGTTGACACTTTGCAGGTCTCATCTGGAGAAGGTTCTATTCAATTCTATTTTAAAATGTTAGTCATTTTCTTTTTTTGTTCTTGAGTTGTAAAAGTTCTTTGTCTCCTGGATAGCAGACTATTATTAGATATATAATGCGTACGTATTTGGTTCCATTTTATGGCGTGTCTTTTCGCTTTCTGGATTGCTTATTTTGATGCATGTATGTTTTTAATTTTGAGGAAGTCTAATTTATCTTTTTTTTTTGTTGTATGTGCTGTCATATCTAAGAAACCATCGCTAATCCAAGGTCATGAAAATGTATCTCCACGTTTTGTTTGAGAGTTTATACTTTTGCTGCCTGTATTTAAGCCCTTCATGTATTTTAAGTTTTGTGTGTGGTGTGAGGTTGGGGTCCAATTTCATTTCTCTTCATTTGGATGGTCATTTGCCCAGTACCATTTGTTGGAAAACCCTTCTTTCCCCAATGTCAGGGTGTCTGGCCTTTGTGGGTCTGGACATGGCCCTGCGACCACCTTCCTGCATGGGAGCAGTACAACTGCGGCTGAGTTTCTATTTGACGCCAACAGCATGGTAGGATATAACATGCGTGCATACATCCACCTGAAACCTTGACTCCGACGCTGAACGCCGAAACGTGGCCTCACCTCGCCTGTAACTACTCATCCTGAACGCATGAAATACCTAAATCATGTGGTGGGACAACTGGACATTTCATTACAGAAAGTTTCAGTTCAGAAACTGGTGGCAGTCCTCTCAAATATTGAAAGGGGTGAGGTCCTTAAAAGATGATAATTGATATTGATTGTGACAAGACTGCCAAAAATGACAGTCCACTCAGAGAAAAGGCTCAGAAAGGTCTCCAAAATGAAACTCGTTCTGTGTTCAGACAGATCACAGCTACAGTGGCATTCCTGCCACTATTGGAAGTTTCTTGTTCATTTGATCTACTGATTTATACAAATATTAGGTTGTGCCTGAAAAATGGGAAGAGTCAGGACTATAGTTGATCACCAATTGTGAGCAAGTCTGCCTTCCTGCCTCACTGCCATCATCCAGAGTAAATCGCATGGTGGCCTACAGACTCCCTGGTAATGCCTGAAGATGAGAACACTAACGTAAATCCTCAGATGTGCTTCTCCTGAAACCAAGTCAACTGTAGTTCATATATTTTATAGCTTAACTTTTAGATGGGGGAAAAGTTAACATACTTTACAGGACCGTGCGTGATTGTCCCATTTTGGGGGTATCTGTTTGGCTTTCGAGGGTGTTGCCACAATTTTTTGCAAACTGTTCGAAAAAGGGACCCAGCAGATTACTTTGGCCTTGTAATGATAATTCCTTGAAGGTGGTGACTGTAGATAGGAAAAGTTTTGGTATGAAACAAAATGCTATCCCAAGTCACACCCTTTCATCAAGTGACTTGACTCAGAATACAGGTAGGGAAGTATTTAAAGATGAAACACAGTAAATGAACTCTGAACACTCAGAATCTTGGTTTAGGTCCTAAAGTATCTGATAATACATAGATAACAAAATATTGCCATTAAGTCCTTTTGCCATTTATTTCATTTGTATAGTAACCATACTGAAAAGAAATCTCCAACTATCGGATTGTAATTTATACAAATTACACTCACAAAACTAATATTTGTAGCGTTTAAATTCCGGTCATAGAGCACTTTTAAAAATGTCTTTCTGAGGGTGGCCTGTTAGCTCACTTGGTTAGAGCATGGTGCTGCTAACACCGAGGTTGCTGGTTAAATCCCCACATGGGCCACTGTGAGCTGCGCCCTCCTTACCAAAAAAAAAAAAAAGGAACAGAAAAAATAGAAAAAAAGCGTATTTCTGTGTTTCATAAATTAAAGCTGTAAATGACAATGATAAATTTAATGTGTATGTTAAAAAATAATCTACTGATTTAGACCGACGGGTTTATTTCTGGGTCCTCAATACAATTCCATTGATCTCTATGTATATCTCTATGCCAGTGTCACCATGTTTTCCTTACTGTGGCTTTGTACTAATTACGAATTACGTTTGGGAAGGGTGAGCCTCCAACCTGATTTTGTTTTTGAAGATCCTTATGGCTCTTTTCTTCCCTGGAAATTTGCTGTGAATATTAGGATCAGCTTGCACGTTTTTCCACAAAGGCCTTGGGGCCTTTTCACAGGAATGACACTGAATCCTTACATCGCATCTGTTCTGTTGCCATCCTAACAATTTCCATCACCATGAGATGGCCTCACGTTTATGTAGGTAGTTTCCTTTAATTTCTTTCAGCAAACAAAGACATTATGTTTTGTAATTTTCAGTGTAGAAGCCTTGCACTATTCCTAAGTATTTTATCAACGTTGATGTTATTTAAAATGGAATTGTGTTCTTAAATTCTTTTTTAGATTACTCCTTGCTAGCGTATACAAATAAAACAGATTCCTGTGTATTGATATTTTGTCATTCAACGTTGAATTACTTTACTAGTAATAATAATTTTTTTGTTGATTCTTTTGGAAGTTATGTATTTAAGATGTGACTTGTCATCTGTGAATAGACAGTTTCAGTTTTTCCTTTCACATAAAGAACATTACTACAACTCTATAAGGGACATAGATCTGTGTCTTCTGTTTTTGTGACCTACTTCTGATTTGACTGGTTAGGGGCTATTAGTGTCCTAACAGGGCTAGGGTTGGGGCTGAGGGGCAGTGTGGTGCTGAGTTAGGGGTTAAAGTGAAGATTGTGGGTTACAGTTTGGTTATGGTTTATGTGTAGTGTTTATGGCTACATGTATGTTATATGGTTTATGAGATTGATTATGGATTACATGTATGGTTTATGGCTATGTGTTTTTGGTTATAGTTTATAGTCACGGTTTATGGATATGGTTCATAGTTTGTGGTTTCTGGAGATAGTTTAGTATTACGTTGAGGGTTTAGGTTACGGTTTATGCTGTTGGTTATGGTTTATGGTTGTAAGGTTTTACGTTTATGTTAAGGTTTAGATTTAGGCTTAGGGCTAAGGGTTTAGTGTTTAGGTTTTACAGGTTAGGTGTTTGGTTTGGGGTTAGGGTTAGGGTTCAGTGATGTGGAATCTGTTGCTTTCCTGACCCAGCATCTGTTCTCTGGCCCCAGTCCAGCACCTCAGCTTCCAGGGAACTCAGTGGCTTCCAGTCCTACCTGACATATCAAAATCAAGACTTCCTGGGTGCAGGATATGAGGACACTGGGTAGGGATCGATCTCAGGGGAACTTCCAAACTGCTTTGTCCCCTTTCCTTCCCTGTCCCAGGAGAGGGAACTCCAGAGCAATGTGACGAGAATAAGTGGGAAGATGAGGTCCTGGATGGATCATTGCTTAGTATTTTCCTTATTTTAGGGTCCATTTTGTTCATGGAAATCACCCATTTCGACGCAATAGGTGTATCTTAACTTTAGTTTTACTTTCTCCTCTCTTTCCAGAATTGTTACAATCAACGTACACATGTTGATGCATGACGGTTCACTGAAGTCTGTATTTTATTCAGATTCCTGCTTTCAGGCCCAGTCTCAGTGCTGACACCTCTGTCTGTCAAAGCCCGCACCAGACAGGTTAGTGGTGACAGCTGGGGGTACCTGGTGAGTGAACTGGGGTGTTATGATAGGAAATGAGACCAGGAGAAGAACATGAGGCCTGATAAAGTCGCAACACTGTGCTGATGACAGAGACTTTCCTCTCCAGCCCCAGTGAAGCTGCTGGTGGTTGTAGGCACAGGAAGTGACGGGGTTAGACCCCACCTTAGTTAGAAAGATGGAGCTGGTCCCAGTGTGCAGGTTGCCCTGGACGAGGGAAGGACGGCAGCAGGGAGACCCGTGAGAAGAGCGGTGAGAGGCGCTCTGGCCTGAGCTGAGACAAGGGCCTTGAATTTGGAGATGAGCAGGGTTTGAAGACCAGGAAGGGGCTGTGGTGAGCGCTGCCCTGTGGACAAAGCTGGCACAGATGCCAGAGTCAGCACTCAGGGGACTGGCTGTGTGGACACCAACAGGAGAGCGCATTCTGCCACCAGGAGACTATCTGCTAATAGTCCTTCTATTTGCTCATAGATCCTTCCAGCCCATGGAGGTAGAGAAAGGACTGAGAAGGGAAGAGGGAGGGGGAGTGAGGGCCCATCTCTGTGGGGCAGGAGCTGACCTGCATCACCTCACTGATCTCACAGCCACCCTGAGAGGGAGCCGTTATCCCCACCTGACAGGTGAGGAGACTGACTTCCCATGTCTTTGTCTGAAGTCACACAGCTAGTGCTTGGAGGAGACAGAAGCCAGCTCTGCGCCTGTCTGAGGCTCACGCACCCCTCCATAGGGAAGGTGTCACCCCAGACTCCATTCTGAGCAGCCAGGAAGCTCTTGTCAGTTGTGACCTCAGAGGAAGGGAAGATGGGGAGAAGCTCCCTCATGTCAGATCCTTCCTTCCAGACAACCTCACAGCTAATAGCTCACCAATGGTCGACTACCTCCTAGCCATCAGCCTCATTCCGCAGATCCATGGGGAGTATGCACACTGCATTTTTCCCCGACCCCAAGACACTTCCTCGGTTTTTCTCACATTCCCTAAGCTCCAGGAAACTTGGTCCATCTCAAACACCTGAACCTGTCAGACGTTGACAAACTGGGAAAGAGCCTTGCCACCATCTTCTCACCACATCCACAGCAGCAATTGCTGGATCACCCCTCCTGCTTTCATTTGTCTCAGCTGCAAAAACTGCTGAACCCCCTGTCCTGCCACTCCACCCAGGCTCCGTGATATGGCACCTGATTTCCACTCCACCTCGTTTTGACTTTGTAACATCCTGCAGGAAAAACTCAGAGACTAACGAACTGTGATCTCTACCCTCTCCTCTTTTCCTCATTGCGTGAACCACACAACTCCAACCTCACTCCAGCCCCTTCTCTCTCCCTCCAAATCCTCTCCGTTATCTCTACCTTTCTCCTTATCTCTACTTGTCCATTTTAGAGCTCCTTTTCTTTGATTCCATCACCTGATTTTCAACCCAAGAAGACTTGAGTCCCATTATTGTCTTTATTATATGACTCTTCCCTCTCATAACACTTTGCCTACCATTACCCCTTATCTCTACCCGGCTCACAAGCTAATTCTTCATCTTCCACATATGCTTGCCTGCTCACCAATTGTACAGGGACTTACATCCTAGGTTTCCTTTCTCCAGATATTGGGATCACCCCCAATAGTCAATTTCTACCTCTCCCCACATATACTCTCATGCACCAAAGATGGTCGTTCTCCTAATCCACTTTTAGTGTCACTGAACATCTCTGTGGGAGTAACGAAAGGAACGTTACGCAGGGAGTAACGCAGGGCTAGGAGTCTCCTTACATGAATTTCAAACCCTGCCACAGGATCTCAGCCAGGCCCAGAATCACAGACACCACCTCAGGAACCAAGTGGCGATCCGAGTTTACAGCTAAGAGTGGCTCTTGATTTGTTCTCCTCATAGGGCCTTTAACTATTATCTTTTATGGTCCTAGCCTTTGGTCTTTGCCTCTTCCACCTTTTCACCCAATTCCTGCAGAGCCTACTCCAGGTGTGCACAAATGGAGCTGTCCATAAAATGCTTCACCTACAACAACATTACCAGCCCCTTCCACAATGTCTCCCTCCTCTCTCCACCTTCATTCAGCCTGAAGAAACTACAGACTAGAGACACGATGGCCTTTCTACATTTTAATAACAAACAAGTCTGGAAGGGTAGGTCTCTGAATGTTAGAGACCTTCATTTAATGTTAGGTCTCAGAGACCTTGACTTACAGACAGAGCCATGTTGGCTGACCTACACAAACAGAGCCATGCTTGTAACAACAAAAAATACCACAAAAGAGCTACTAGCTTGCTGTCATTCAACATTTCATGTTCAAACAATGCTATCCTGTCTGCACAGCCCCTATAAAAACCTCCTCATCCCCTCTTCAGGACTGGAAGTCTCCTTTAGACATGCAGTCCGGATTGTAGCCATCTTTTGCACAGCCAATATACTGTTGCTCTCTTACAATAAAGCTTCCTTAACTTGCCTGACTGTGTGCATTCCATTTCCAGCCAACCTATCAAAGAATACAAGTGATTCTCAAGTGACTTTTATATAAATCATGTTGTAATAACATTGGTTTGGAAAGTTTGGTTGAAATATGCTCTAGATTTGAGAGCTGAGGATTTTTCAATGTAAAGGAATATGCCCCGCAATGTTTGCCTTCAACTTAGAAAAGCAGTCTTTTCTTAGATAAGAGCTTATGAAATGAGCTATTTCACTGTCTGCCTCTATTGCTAAAAATCTTTCTTGGTGATTGAGCATTACATTTGGTAACCTATAATATGGAATGCATATGATTCTTTCCTATCTATATCTACGTATCTATGTACGTATGTATCTATCTATGTGTGTGTATCTGACATTTAAATAGATACCCACACATAAACACACAAAAGAATGTAAAGAAAAACATATTCACACTTATTTGTCTTACCCATCATTTTATGGTTCTAACAGATTACTTGCTATATATTGCAAACAAAATATCTCCAAATATGTGGTAAAAGATCATAGGTTTACAATAAAGAACTAACTATACGTGTCTGTCTCAATCTTGCCCTTCCTGTACAAGTCCAACACATGCCCTCCATCAGTTTTTCTTTTTGAGTTCTTTGGGTGATTAATGTTTATTCTCCAAATACTGCTTCTGTATCTAAACGTTATTCTGCAATTGATGTTATATTTTAACTATTGCCTTCCTCATATGATAGATGAGGATGATCTCCCTTACATCCCCTATCTACTCTTTTGGGTAATTTATTGAATCACTATTCTGATTTGTCAACTATGCAAATTCAAACAAGATACGTACACCTGCATTTCCTATCCCACAAACCAGAGCCAAAATCTCTTGACTTCACATTTCGTTAAGATGAGGACACCTGTAAGGCTCAGGAGGAGGCTGACGGTCGGTAAGTACATGAGTTCTCTCCCTACCCAAGAAGGGTGCTAGAATTCCATTCCCTACTCTGTAGGTCCATTGCTGTGACTCCTCTGCCCCACAAAAAGGAAGTTCTGTCATGAAATTTAAATGAATTATCTGTCTTTCATGAATTTATTACATCTGTAATATTTTTCTAAGCTCTCAATAATTATATATTCTATTGAATCTGATTTTTATCTCTGGACCACATTTTCCAAAAATCTGATCTTTTACTGGTTTTCTTGGTACTTATACTAACTCATTTCAGTATTTCCTGGATTCCTTAGTGTCCTCAAATTCATACATTTTGACATACATTTATACATGTAAATAGCTTCTAATATTTTAATATTTTAGATTTAGAGAAGAGCTACAAAAATAGTACACAGTGCCCTTATTTCCATTAGCTAGAATTTCCTAATGTTAGCATGATCAAAATTAAGAAGTAAACATTTTACCAGAGGGTAAGGGGGGAGGGGAGTGGTAGATAAGGGTAAAAGGGATCAAATATATGGTGATGGAAGGTGAACACACAATGGAATTTATAGATGATGTAATACAGAATTGTACACCTGAAATCCATGTAACTTTACTAACAATTGTCACCCAAACAAACTTCAATTAAAAAAAAGAAATAAACATCGGTACAATACTATTTTCTAAACTCGAGACTTTATTTGGATTTCACCAGTTTCCCCTAAAGTGTTGTCTTTCTGTTTCAAGATCCAGTCCAATCCAATCTTTGATTGCCATAGTTCTCCTCTAATCTGTAATAGTTCCTCAGATTTTCCTTGACTTTCATGACTTTGACACATGTTAAGCGTAATTCTCAGCTATTTTATAGGAAGCTCCTCAATTTTGATTTTGTCTGATATATCCTTATAAGTACAATACAGTTATGGGTTTTTGAGATGACTATCAGAGAGGTGACACGCCCTTCTCAGTGCACAATTTCAGGGAGGGCATGATGTAAATCTGTATTATTACTGGTTATGTTAAACTTGGTCATTTTATTAATGTAATGTCTACCATGTTTTTTCATTGAGAAGTTCCTTTTTCCCCCTCGATAAATAATATTTAATGGAGATACTTTACGACTGAAAGATACTATTTTTCCTTAAATTTTTGACCTGCTGATTTTTTTGTTAAATCTTATCCAGATATCATATCCTTCAAGGCAGCATGCTGATCCTCTTAGTAATTCAAGTACTTCCCTGCCCCTCAACTAAGGATAGATTGTCTTGTTCTCTTCTCCAGCTGCAATCTCTTTTCACTAGTATTCTAAGAGCAAAGTGTTTGGTTCCCCTGCCCCACAGATCAAGGCTCCTATTCAAAAGAGGAGATAGAGAGAAAGTGTTCCAGTGGAGTTCAATGCTCCTTCTACAGCGGCGCTCTTCCCCATCACGTTTTTCACCAGGAGAAGCATTTCTTAGGATTCTCCAGCTCTTGTGTGAGTGCCTCCCAGGGTTCATGGAGAAAAAACCATGCGAAAGGATGCAGATTTCATTTCCCTGTGATTTGTTCCCAAGTTCTGATATCTCTCTCATTATTTTCAGGCTCACTCATATTATTTCACTTATATTCAAATATCTGATTGTACACATTTAAGAACAAAGAAACAAAAATATTTATTGCAAGCTCTATCTGTGGAGAAGGGGCTTGTGCATGACAGGCCCCACCTCAGAATGAGCATTTAAGACATAAGACAAAAATTCCTTCAGACCCTTTTTTTCCTTTACTTTGCCTTCCACAATATCAGAAATTAAGTTTTTACACTATAAGTTTTGCTCTATTCCACTCCTACTAAAAAAATCTTTTCATAGCCCTCTGTTGGTGAGGCGAGGCGAGGCGAGGCAAAAAAGCCATGACGTGACATCTCACTGTGATTTTCATTTTCATTTCTGTGATAATTAGTGATGCTGAGTATTTTTTCATATGTCTATTAGCCATCTGTATGTCCTTTTTGGAGAAATGCCTATTCAGGTCCTCCGCCCGTTTTTTAATTGGATTGTTTGTTTTTTTGTTGTTGAGTTGTATGAGTTCCTTACGTATTTTGGGTATTAGTCCCTTTTCAGAGGTGTTGTTTGCAAAAGTCTTCTCCCATTTGGTTGGTTGCCTCTTTATTTTGCCAATGGTTTCTTTTGCTGTGCAGAGGCTCTTTAGTTTGGCATAGTCCCATTCATTTATTTTAGCTTTTACTTCCCTTGCCTTTGGATTCAAATTCAAAAAATGCTCTTTGAACCCAAGGTCCATAAGATTAGTACCTATGTTTTCTTCTATGAAGTTCATTGTGTCAGGTCTTATGCTTAAGTCTTTGATCCATTTTGAATTGATTTTGGTACATGGTGACAGATAGCAGTCCAGTTTCATTCTTTTGCACGTGGCTATCCAGTTCTCCCAGCACCATTTATTGAAGAGGCTGTCTTTCCTCCATTGTATGTTTTTAGCTTCTTTGTCAAAAATTACCTGTCCATATTTATGTGGTTTTATTTCTGGGTTCTCAATTCTATTCCATTGGTCTATATGTCTGTTTTTCTGCCAATGCCATGCTGTTTTGATTATTGTAGCCCTGTAGTACAAGCTAAAGTCAGGGAGTGTGATACCTCCAGCATTGTTCTATTTTCTTAAGATTGCTTTGGCTATTCGGGGTCTTTTGGGGATCCAAACAAATCTGATGATTTTTTGTTCTATTTCTTTAAAAAATGCCATTGGGATTTTGATGGGGATTGCATTAAATCTGTATATTGCTTTAGGTAATATGGTCATTTTAACTATGTTGATTCTTCCAATCCATGAGCACGAAATGTCTTTCCATTTCTTTGTGTCTTCTTCAATTTCTTTCATAAATGTCTTATAATTTTCAGCATATAAATCCTTCACATCCTTGGTTAAGTTTATTCCTAGGTATTTTATTCTTTTTGCTGCAATTGCAAACAGAATTGTTTTTGTATTTCTTTTTCTGAGATTTCATTGTTAGTATATAGGAATGCAATGGACTTTTGTACGTTGTTTGTAGCCAGCAACTTTACTGTATTCGTTGATTGTTTCTAATGGCTTTTTGGTGGAGTCTTTAGGGTTTTCTATATATAGCATCATGTCATCTGCAAAGAGTGACAGTTTAACTTCTTCATTCCCAATTTGGATGCCTTTTATTTCTTTCTCTTGCCTGTTGGCTCTGGCAAGGACTTCCAACACTATGTTGAAAAGCAGAGGTGATAGGGGACAGCCCTGTCGTGTTCCTGAACGTAGAGCAAAGGGCTTCAGTTTTTCACCATTAATTATTAGATTAGCTGAGGGCTTGTCATAGATGGCCTTTATTACGTTAAGGTATTTTCCTTCTATACCTATTTTATTAAGTGTTTTAATCATAAATGGATGTTGTATCTTGTCAAATGCTTTTTCTGCATCAATTGATATAATCGTATGATTTGTGTCCTTTATTTTGTTTATGTGATGTATCATGTTGATGGATTTGCAGATGTTGAACCATCCTTGTGCCCCGGGGATGAACCCCACTTGGTCGTGATGAATAATCTTTTAAATGCATTGTTGTATTCAACTTGTTAGAATTTTGTTTAGGATTTTTGCATCAGTATTCATCAGAGATATTGGTCTGTAGTTTTCTTTCTTTGTGCTGTCCTTCCAGGTTTTGGCATCAGGGTAATGTTGGCCTCATAAAATGAGATAGGGAGTACTGTCTCTTCTTCAATCTTTTGGAAGAGTTTGAGTAGGATTGGTATTAGATCCTGTTTGAAGGTTTGGTAGAATTCACTAGTGAAGCCATCTGGTCCCGGAAGGTTTTAGATGACTGATTCAATTTCGTTACTGGTGATCGGTCTGTTTAGATTTTCCAGTTCTTCATGGTTCAGGCTTGGAAGGCTATATTTTTCTAAGAACTTGTCCATTTCTTGTAGGTTATTGAATTTGATGGCATATACTCCTTCATAGTATTCTTGGATGATGCTTTGTATTTCTGTGGTGTCCATGATAACTTCTCCTATTTCATTTCTTTTTTTAAAAAAAAAAGACGAATTTTTTAAAAAAGTATTTTATTGGGGAAGGGGAACAGGACTTGATTGGGGAACAGTGTGTACTTGCAGGACTTTTTTCCAAGTCGAGTTGTTGTCCTTTCAATCTTTATTTGTGGAGGGTGCCATTCAGCTTCAAGTTGTTTTCCTTTCAGGGCCCTAGGCTTTGACCCGCCACTCCTTTTGCGGCCTCCCCGGCCCTTGTCCTTCGGGAGTGGCCCAGCCCACCTAATAAACCCACACCAGGGGTGGTGCTGTGGGGGCTGGAGGGCAGGGGGAGAGGAATTGGTGGCGCCACACAGCACTACAATCTCGCTGCCCCGACCCCACACGCAGCCCCTTAGGCCCGGGCTCCCCCCCCACGCACCCCCTTCTTAGTACCCTTCCCTTTCACAAGCCTTTGCCAGCAGCCGTTCGCCCCGCCCCCAAGGCCCAAACCCAGGTCTGCCTGCAGGCGCAGGCCTGCCTGGGCCTTGGGCGGCTTTCTCCAGCCAAGGACGTGCTGGTGCTTGACACCTCGGGACCCAGCCCAGGGGAAGACCATGGCTCTGCCTGCACCTGGGCCCCGAGACAGAGATTCCAGGTGTCCCCCGACACCGGACCAAGGGGAACGCCACCCGCCCCACCCCACCGGATAGGTCCATCTCTGATGGCCGGCACCGCGACCCCTCCCCGCCCCCCTTTCATCTCCCTGGAGCGCCAGGGGCCCTCTGTTCCCCCCTGCCTCGGTGGCCCCGCCCACAACACCAAAAGAGCCAGGACACAATGGCAGGAGTAGGGAGCACACCTGCCCTCGGGCTCCAGGAGAGACCACCACAGGGGAAAAGCAGGCAGGCGGGCATGCACACCACAAACACTAGGAGGGTGCCTGGAGGCGCTCCTCTCCTCCCGCTAGTGGGACCCCAGACTGGGCTCGGAGCCCTGCGGCAATCTGCGGACCCTGGAGGCCTGCCCCGGGGTCCCACGGTGACTGCCAGCGCCAGGGCACTGCCTCCATAACGGAGCCCAGCCCCGGGCACCACCGCACTCCGGTTGGGAAGCTGCCATTTCAACTCAACCTCAGTGCCTCTGTCCCAGTCGGTGTCCCATGCTGTGCGTCAGTCCCCCCTCCTCCCCAACTCCCAACCCTTGTTTGTCTGTCTTCTTCCACCTCCAGGGAAGTGGTAGAGGCCCCTTGGAGCCTCGGATGGCGCGAAGGGGCCTCGCTGCGGGCAAGGAGCCAAAGGCAGTCCACCCAGGCGGCGTTTTGAGGAGGCGGGAAGCAGGCGGGAGGTCGGGCCCTGGCGGAGCCGGCCAGCGGGGAGATGCTCCGGACACGAGCAGCCCGGTTCGCGCTCACCAGGCAGGACTGTCCCCTGCTCTTGTGGCGCTGTGGGCCTGCTCCCAGCGTCTATGGCCACAGCAGCTTGAACGCGCCTGATCTCCTTTGATCTGGGAATCTAAGCAGGGTCGTGCCTGGTTAGTACTTGGATGGGGGACCGCCCGGGAATACCGGGTGACCTAGGCTTCGGCCCGCCACTCCTTTTGCGGCCGCCCCAGCTTTTGTCCTTCGGGAGTGACCCAGCCAGCCTAATAAACCCAGGCCAGGGGTGGTGCTGTGGGGTCTGGAGGGCAGGGGGAGAGGAATGGGTGGCGCCACACGGCACTACAATCTCGGTGCCCCGGCCCCACGCAGGCCCTTAGGCCCGGGATCCCCCCCCACGGACCCCCTTCTTAGTCCCCTTTTCTCCCGCAAGCCTTCTGCCAGCAGCCGTTCGCCCCGCCCCCAATGCCCAAGCCCCGATCTGCCTGCTGGCGGAGACCTGCACGTGCCTTGGGCGGCTTTCTCCAGCCAAAAACGTGCTGGTGCATTGCACCTCGGGACCGAGCCCAGGGGACCACCATCGCTCTGCCTGCACCTGGGCCCCGAGACAGAGACTCTGGGTGTCGCCCGACACCGGACGAAGGGGAAGGCCACCCGCCCCACCCCACCGGATAGCTCCGTCTCTGGTGGCCTACACCGCGACCCCTCCCTGCCCCCCTTTCATCTCCCTGGAGCGCCGGGGGCCCTCTGTTCCCGCCCGCCTCGGTGGCCCCGCCCACCTCACCAAAAGAGCAGGGACAAAAGGGCAGGAGTTGGGAGTGCACGTGCCCTCCGGCTCCAGGAGAGACCAGCACAGGGGAAAAGCAGGCAGGAGGGCATGCACACAACCCACACTAGGAGGGTGCCTGGGGCTGCTGCTCTCCTCCCGCATGCGGGACCCCGGGCGGGGCTCGGAGTTCGGCTGCAATCCTCGGACCCTGGAGGCCTGCCCCGGGGTCCCAGGGTGACTGCCAGCGCCCGGCCACTGCCTCCGTAACGGAGCCCAGCCCCGGGCACCACCGCACTCCGGTGGGGAAGCTGCCACTTCAACTCAGCCTCAGTGCCTCTGTCCCAGTCAGTGTCCCATCCTGTGCGTCAGTCTCCCTCATCCCCAACTACCAACCCCTGTCTGTCTGTCTTCTGCCACCTCCAGGGAAGTGGTAGCGGCCCCGTGGAGCCTCGGATGGCGCGAAGGGGCCTCGCTGCGGGCAAGGAGTAAAAGGCAGTCCACCAGGTGGCTTCTTGAGGAGGCGGGGAGCAGGCGGGAGGCGGGGCCCTGGCGGAGCCGGCCAGCGGGGAGATGCTCCGGACGGGAGGAGCCCGGCAGCCTGGTTCGCGCTCACCAAGCAGGCCGGTCCGCTGCTCTTGTGGCGCCGGGGGCCTGCTCCTAGCGTCTATGGCCACAGCAGCTTGAACGCGCCCGATCTTGTCTGATCTGGGAAGCTAAGCAGGGTCGAGCCTGGTCAGTACTTGGATGGGGGACCGCCCAGGAATACCGGGTGCCCTAGGCTTTGGCCCACCACTCCTTTTGCGGCCGCCCCGGCCCTCGTCCTTAGGGAGTGGCCCAGCCCGCCTAATAAACCCACACCAGGGGTGGTGCTGTGGGGGCTGGAGGGCAGGGGGAGAGGAATGGGTGGCGCCACACAGCACTACAATCTCGCTGCCCCGGCCCCACGCAGCTTGTCAATTGCTGCACAAACAATTAGCTGGGATTCTTTGAAAGATTCCTGTTGAATTTGTTGATTAGGTTGTGTAAGGCTTGAGGCGAGATAGTGAAGCTAAGAGAGTCAGGCAGGTTGAGAAAAGTGAGGGCTTTATTCTGCGCTCCCAGGCAAGGTTCAGCGGTCCGCAGATGGGGCTGGTGAAGTGGCTCCCAGGGCAGAGGAGGGAGGCAGATATGCGATTTGGGGGAGGGGGTTGGCTGAGTGAGGTGGCAGATGAGCAAGCCCGCACCCCCAGTGCAGATAGGGCCCCAGTGGCTGTGTCTGGAGTTGTTTATTGCACCAAGGTCTGCTGCCTCTTCTGGGAAATGCCAGGGGCCCCAGTTTCCATCATGCGAGGAGGGGTCTGACTTGGCAGAGGGGTATGACTTTGCTCCCGGCCTCTTTGACCATGCCCTTATCTGACCTAATAGGTTGAGGAATATGGCCATGTTAACAGTGTTCAGACCAAAATCGTGGAATATTTTCCCAAGTAGGTTGTCTTTAATTTATTTCCATCAGTTTTGCAGTTTTTAGAGAATAAGTTTGGCTCTTATTTTGTTAAATATATTCCTAAGTATTCTATTATTTTTGATGCTGTTGCAAATTGAGTTGAAGTATGCAGAAATGCAACTGGTTTTTATATATTGATCTTGAATCCTGCAAATCTGCTGACTTATACATGCAAATACAGCTGGGCCTTGGTCAGAGTTGTTTCCTTATAACTTGCATGAGTTGTGGCAGGAATGCACCTCTTGTTTATAGCAGTCAGCCTGTGGTAAAATTGGTTTCCTTATATGTGGTTTCACTTAAAGCGTAAAACTTACCCATGATGTTAAGTGAGGACTTACTGTAGTTCTTAAGTGGAATTCTCATAATGTCGTATACTACAGGTTATGTAATCTGTGAATAGAGAGCATTTTGCTTCTGTCTTTCCAATATGAATGGCTTTTATTTCCATGTCTTACCTAATTGCTCTGGATAAAATATTCAGTACAATATTGAATAGAACTGGCCACAGTTGTCATCCTTTCGAGTTCACTGTCTTAGGAAGAAAGCATCCAGGCTTTCACTCTTAAATATTATGCAAGTTATAGCTGTTCTATAGATGCTCTTTTCAGGTTTAGAGAATTATCTCACATGCTTAGTTGGTTGAGGTATTTTTTTTGTTGTTGTTGTTGATTGTTTTTGTTTTTTGTTTGTTTTGTTTTTCATGAAAAGGCATTGAATTTTGTTAAATGCTTTTACTGAAGTTGTAGCAATGATCATGATAGTGTTTTTTGTTTAATTAATATGATGTGTTACATTAAGTGATGTTTGAGTTTTAAATCAACTTTGTATTTCAGGGATATCTCACATGGTCATGGAATATGCTTTTTTTCTGTATTTTGCTGAATATGATTTGCTAGTATTTTGCTGAGGATTTTTACATCCACTTTCATAAGAAATATTAGCCTTTAGGTATATTTTCTTTTGATGTGTTTGGTTTGGAATCAGTGTAACACTGGTCTCATAAAATGAGTTGAGATACGTTCCCTCGTCTACCTTTTGGAATAGTTTGTGAAGAATTGGCATTAATTCTTTAACCTTTGGTAGAATTCAGTGAGAACTTCTGGGCATTTCTTTATGACTCATTTTTCGTTACCTATTCATATCTTTACTTAATCGGTTTATTTCTTCTTGAGTCAACTTTGTTAGTTTGTGTCTGTCTAGGAATTATTATTTCATCAAGTTATCTTATTTGTTGGTGTACAGTTTTTCATAGTATTCCTTTATTATCTTTTTATTTCTGTAAGGTAATGCCCCCTTTTTTGATTATGATTCTAGAATTGAGTCTTCTCTCTTTTTCTCTTGATCAATATAGCTAAATGTTTATCAATTTTGCTGACATTTTTATTGATTTTTCTCTATTATTTTTCTCTTCTCTCTTACACTAATTTCTGCCCTAATATATATTATTTCCTTCACAATTTCTTTAGGTTTAGTTTGTTCCTCTCTTTTCAGCATTTGAGGATGAAAGGTTAGATTATTGACTTGAGATATTTCTTTTTCTTAATATACATATTTTATAGCTGTATATTTTCCTCTAAGTACTGTTTTAGATGCATCAGAAAACTTTATTTATTTTGTCTTTATTTTTATTCATTTCAAAATATTTTTTATTTTTAGGATTTCCTTTGTGATTTATATTTTGACCGATTAGTATATATTAGTGTGTTGTTCTGCTGCTAGTTCTGCTTTTATTCCATATTGTCAGAAAACATAATTTGTGTTATTTCTTTTCTTTTAAATTTAATTTTTTTATGGCCTAGCACAATGTCTATCCTAGAGAATGTTCCTTGGGTACCTGAAATGAATGTCTAACCTGCTATTGATGTATTGTTATGGTTATTGGCTTATTTGCGTGTTCAGTACATGTTTGCATTACTTTCCTGAAGCCTATTTTTCCTCCCCCACTGTTAAGCCTCTATTGTTACTCCCCAAGGAGGTGCAGCTTTGCATGTAACTACAGTCACCATAGGATGACAATGGTTTTGGTCGTGAATTTTTGATCTCTGAACTCGAACCCGAACTCGAACTCAAACGCGGACAATCCGAACCTGTAGGAAACCGTGCTGAAGTGCTAGCAGGTGTTGCTTTGTGAAATGTTGAACCTTTGACTTCCTTGAGTGGTTTGTGCCCCCAGCAAGGCAAAACTTGCTACTCTGAGAACACAGAACCAGACAAGATCAGGAAGTGTGGAGCTGGACAAAAAACAAGCCCTTGTGTATCCAAACATTGTAACTACTAGATTGCAGACAGTTCTGTTACTTTTTGATGCCCAGAGGATACAAGCTGCAAAAATAAACTTGGGCTGAGGCATTCTACTTAGAACTCCAGCAGTCTACTTAGAACTGCGGCAGTCTACTTAGAATTGCCTGCCCTCCCGATCCCATCTTTGTCTCTCTTCTTTTCTCTCAATCCTCACTCCCCACTTCAGGGACTGTTCCTCTCGTGGGCAGGCACCGACAAGTGGCGCCCGAACAGGGACCTGAATACTGGGGATAAAGTGAAGGACACCGCACGGAGCTGAGACGCGTCGCATAAGGTAAGGGGTGCGGTGAGACACCACGGTCAGGAGTAAAAAATCATGGGACAGGGTAGCAGCAGAATGTCTTTTACTCAAATGTTAAAAAGTGTGCTAAACGGACTGGACCCCCAGGATGAGGAGGGCCTAGATGGGGAGGGGCCAGTGAGGGTGGTAGACGGTGCAGTGACAAGACAGCAGAGTGGGGCTGAGACATGGCAGAGGGGCCGGACGAGGCCCAAGGCCACCGTCCCGGGCGGGGCGAAGGTGGAGGAGACCAAGAGCCCGTCACTTCTCTGACGGGCCCTCCTGCCGCCACCCCGCATCCCTGGGACGAGCCGCGGGCCTCGCCTCCACTACGGCCACCGCCGAGGAGTGGGAGCCACAGTGCGAGCCTGTGAAGCGCGGGGATGCGATATCCAGCTCCGGGGCAGGGCTGCCCGAGCCTGCGGGCTGCGAGACGCTGGAGGCCAGAGGCCACGGCGCCGCGGGAGAAACCCGCGCAGCTGAGCGCCCGCGAGGACTCCCGGCAGGTGCACGCGTGGTTGTGGCAGTCTTATTGCGGCTACCTCACCTGGCACAGCGGCCTGGCCGCCTTCCCAGCTTACTGTGGCCCCGCAACAATGCTATGGGGCGCTGCCGCAGTTGGTCCCCCACCAGAGAAATCCATTCAGGAACTCTTCCCAGCAACCCCGGGCAGCGCAGGATTGGACCTCAGTAGCGCCGCCTACACAGTACTAACACCTGAGATGGGAATGCGAGCTATTCCTACAGGGGTCTTTGGGCCTCTGCCTCCACAGACTGTGGGACTCATCCTAGGAAGGAGTAGTATTACCATGAAAGGGATATTGGTTGCTCCGGGAGTTGTGGATATGGATTATACAGGAGAGATCAAGATTACGACACATTCGCCTGGAGGCACTTCAGTGATCGATAAGGGCCCACGCATAGCACAATCATTGTTAATTCCACATGTCAAACCGGGTAAAACAGCAGGCCATAAATCCCGAGGCGACGCGGGCCTTGGTTCATCAGATGCTTATTGGGTCCAGGCCATTCACCACCAGGCCAGAATTACCACTATCCATTAATGGCCGTTCCTTCATGGGCCTTTTAGACACGGGGGCCGATGTCTCTGTTTTAACTGCAGATCAGTGGCCTAGCCACTGGCCAAAGCAGCAAACACTAACCCAGTTACAAGGCATAGGACAATCTCAGTCACCACAACAGAGCAGTGATATATTGTTGTGGAAAGATCAAGAGGGACATGAAGGATCCTTTCAACCATACATAGTGGCAGGATTGCCTGTCAATCTATGGGGCAGAGATGTCATGAGTCAGATGGGAGGTTACCTGTACAGCCCTAATCAACAGGTCACTATGATGATGTTCGATCAGGGACTTCTGCCTAGAGATGGCTGAGGTCCTTCTGGACAAGGGAGAAAAGAGCCTATCTTTCCCTCGCCCTTACCACAAAGAGCTGGCTGGGGATATTTTTAACGGGGGTCACTACTCCTCCTGTACCCCATGCAGATGCTATCACTTGGAAAAGCGACACACCTGTTTGGGTAGAACAGTGGCCCCTATCATCAGAAAAGATACAGGCTGCAAGGTTGCTGGAACAGGAGCAACTCGATAAGGGACATACAGCACTTTCTAACTCTCCATGGAACTCTCCCATATTTGTAATTAAGAAAAAATCAGGTAAATGGAGGTTGTTACAAGATTTGAGAAAAATAAATGAGACTATGGAGCTCATGGGGGCTTTACAACCGGGATTGCCTAATCTTTCTGCTATACCCCAAAACACATATAAGATAATCCTGGCTTTAAAGGATTGTTTTTATACCATACCATTGTGCCCCAAGGATTGTAAAAGGTTTGCTTTAAGTAACTTACAAGAACCTATGAAGAGATATCAATGGCTGGTGCTGCCTCAAGGTATGGCTAATAGCCCTACTCTATGTCAAGAATGTGTGGCAGCAGCGTTAGAGTCTACCCCGTCTCCCCACATACAATCCTTAATCACACTCTTTGTTCTAAATTTTTTAAACCTGGATGCGCGTGGCAGATCTGCCGCAGATCGCTTCTGGCATCCTAACACTCAACAAGATTATGCCCAAGTGAGATGGCAGGATCCAGTTACTAACCAGTGGCATGGGCCAGACCCAGTCCTAATTTGGGGACGAGGGCATGTTTGTGTTTATTCACAGGACAATGGAGGTGCGCGGTGGCTGCCTGAGAGGTTGGTGCGGCTTGCTGATGAGCCTCTTCGAGATCCTGTTGGTTGCGCAGATGCCTCAGGGTGAGACATACTGGGCATATGTTCCTGACCCTCCCATGCTACACCCCACTGTGTGGAACGGGCCTGAAGTCATTGGTGGGACAAATGACACTAGGCTATTAGGACATCCATTTGCTCCTGCCGTCCTACAAGCTGTTGGATTCAATCATACCGGCTTAGGCATAGGACTCCTCATATGCTTCACAAAGACTGTCAACGTTACCGGATGTTTCCGTGTGGGCAGCCAGACAATTCACGGAGACAACCTAGGACAGAGTGTCACATTCCATCAGCCAGCAGGATGGAAAAACATCAGGGATAAAAACCCACCTCCACCACAAGCCCATGATCCTTGCAGTGAGGAGAACAGAAAAAATAGCAGATCCATCCTTTGGAGACAATGTTATAAAGAACCCGGGGAATATAGTGTCCCTGGGTTTAATCAAGCTGTTATAGATGGTCCGGAGGCCATGACACAGGTGCTGATGTCCAACATGGGACTAAGACTGGAGTGGTTGTGGGATTATGGTATACCTCCCGGCCCCAAAGACATATTTGGAAACTAGTGGGAGCAATGGATACAGTGACTATGAGTATGGACGAGGGACGAGGCAAGGTAGAAGGCAATACCACTGCTTGTGTCAAGGCTCCATATGTGCTTATGATTGGAAATTTTAACATCACCCATATTGACAGGGTCCAGTTTAATGTATCTTGTATACAGTGTAACCTAAGTAATAGCATCAATTGGTCAAATGACAAAAGTAGAGCTGTAGTTCTCCACCGACCCTCTTTCATTATGGTACCTGTTAACATTTCAGGTCCTTGGTACTCGGACCTCAGAGGAGAATTCCCCTCCTTTCTAGCTCTGTTCCATTTGCTACTGCCTTTTGTAATAATCTTTGTTGGTGTTCCTCTATTCATGTGGTTTACTCCGTTGCTCACAAAGGTAATACTCAAGGGCTTCATCGATCTCCAAACAAAGGTTCATGAGTTGAGATTATCTGCCCAGGTCCACCGTGTCGCTGACACCCGTGTATAAAGCCCCTACAATGGGTCGGCAGCCAAAGATGGGTAAGGATTTGGTAAGAATGTACATAACCTAAGACAGGAACCGTTCGCTAGAGGGATGGTCTCCTATGACGGGTAAATGGACATATCTGTACCAACCACCTAAGCCAGGCGCAACCCTTGTGTTAATTTTATATAAAAAAGGGGTACCTGTGGGAAACCGTGCTGAAGTGCTAGCAGGTGTTGTTTTGTGAAATGTTGAACCTTTGACTTCCTTGAGTGGTTTGTGCTCCCAGCAAGGCAAAACTTGCTACTCTGAGAACACAGAACCAGACTAGGTCAGGAAGTGTGGAGCTGGCCAAAAAACAGGCCCTTGCGTATTACCTTTATTGTAACTACTAGATTGCAGACAGTTCTGTTACTTTTTGATGCCCAGAGTATATAAGCTGCAAAAATAAACTTGGGCTGAGGCATTCTACTTAGAACTGCGGCAGTCTACTTAGAATTGCCTGCCCTCCCGATCCCATCTTTGTCTCTCTTCTTTTTTCTCAATCCTCACTCCCCACTTCAGGGACTGTTCGTCTCGTCGGCAGGCACCGACAGTTAGTGTAGCCACAGCAGTTATATTAGTGGCCAGTGGCTCACTGGTTACAGCTGACGGCCAACTAGCCACAGCTGACGGCCATCCAACCACAGTTGATGGCCATCTACTACCTGAGCCAGCACCCCTCCACGTGAGGCCGAGAGCCTGGAAACTGCTCTCTGGGGCTCTGTCGTGCGGGGTACCCTGCTCGCTGCGCCATTTGTCGTGCAGGGTCTCAGCTCCCGCTCCCCGCCCAAGAACGCAGGACACGGTAAGGCCAAAAAGGAACACCCACGGAGCCATAGATAGGGGAGTCAAACCAATATATTCTCGCTGGCGGCTGGGCTGGAGACACAGGAAGTAGGATCTACATAATCTGCCTAACAGCAGTCCGCGCTTGCCAGCCACCATCTTCTTGCTAGCCCCCATTCCTTTTTGCTAGCATAGCCACAGCCGTTATATTAGTGGCCAATGGCTTACGGGTTACAGCTGACGGCCAACTAGCCACAGCTGCTGGCATCTGATCACAGTTTATCGCCATTTACTACCCGAGCCAGCACCTTTCTATGTGAGGCCGAGAGCCTGGAAACTGTTTTTTGGGGTTTTGTCCCCACACTCCACCCCTACAGGTTCTCGCCTCACAATCTACGCGACAAGTGTCTTCCGCGAGGGTCCCTGTGCGAGGAGCCTGGAGGTGAATGCAATATCCTGGACACAGCCAGGCTCTCTGAGCACAGCCAGGGTTTCTCAGGGCACCACCAGTACTTCTGGGCACAGCCAGACTTCCTGGGCTTCTTAAGGTACCACCAGTCTCCCCGGGCACAGCCAGGGTTTCTCAGGGCACCACCCCAGTACTTCTGGGCACAGCCAGACATCCTGGGCTTCTTAGGGTACCACCTGTTTCCCCGGGCACAGCCAGCTTTTCTCAGGGCACTGCCACTCTCTCTGGGCACAGCCAGACTTCCTGGACACAGCCAGGGCTCACAGGGCACTGCCACTCTCTCTGGGCACAGCCAGACTTCCTGGACTCAGCCAGGGCCTCTCAGGACACTGCCACTCTCTGGACACAGCCAGACTTCCTGGACACAGCCAGACTTCCTGGACACAGCCAGGGCCTCAGGGCACTGCCACTCTCTCTGGGCACAGCCAGACTTCCTGGACACAGCCAGGGCTCTCAGGGCACTGCCACTCTCTCTCTGGGCCTATCGGGGTACCGTGCTGGAACAACAGTGGCTCACATCAAGGTGCTTACATATTATCAATGGTGGCCAGTCAAGACACAAAAGCAAACATCCGCCAGTCCCACTACATGATGGTATGTTCCCAAACAGTCAAGCGTCCATTAAATCAGGGATAGAAGGCAATTCCTCATAGTCCATAGTCATTCGCCAGGGCTGTCCTGGGGGTGAGGGATGACCTTGACCTCACCCTCATCTCACAATGAGGACTCAGCAAGCGTTTCCTCCTGGGACAAGTCCCGCATCCAGGCTGCGTCAGCAAGCAGTTCCCAGCCCACAGGGCCGCAACAACCTTCGCTTTCTCCGCTTTCTCCGGCCTCTGCTGGTTGGGGAACCATCCACATCTTCCCACCGCTCCACGGAAATCGAGCTCTCCGGCAGCTGCTCCTCCTGGTCTTCCTCAGACTGAGCTTTCATACGCACAAACTGCTCCACTGCCCTTCGGAGAGCTTTGGCCAGCACCGTATCCTGCCGACTACGCCATGTGTCACGCGGTGGACCCTGCTCGCTGCGCCATTTGTCGTGCAGGGTCTCAGCTCCCGCTCCCCGCCCAAGAACGCAGGACACGGTAAGGCCAAAAAGGAACACCCACGGAGCCATAGATAGGGGAGTCAAACCAATATATTCTCGCTGGCGGCTGGGCTGGAGACACAGGAAGTAGGATCTACATAATCTGCCTAACAGCAGTCCGCGCTTGCCAGCCACCATCTTCTTGCTAGCCCCCATTCCTTTTTGCTAGCATAGCCACAGCCGTTATATTAGTGGCCAATGGCTTACGGGTTACAGCTGACGGCCAACTAGCCACAGCTGCTGGCATCTGATCACAGTTTATGGCCATTTACTACCCGAGCCAGCACCTTTTCTATGTGAGGCCGAGAGCCTGGAAACTGTTTTTTGGGGTTTTGTCCCCACAGGCTCTGTCCCCACAACATATGATACAAAAATATTTTCCTGTAATAAGGATTTCACATGCCATATATTTTGGGATACAATTAACATGTTGTTTAAACAGCCCAGTAAATACACTTGTACTATTTATATTTTAGAGCTTATACTTTTTTTTCAAATCGTAGACGATTTCTAGTTTTATATTCTCAAGTAGATTATCAATAGGTGATAGAGGAACTTTTCGATTGAATTTAGATTCAAATTCAGCAGGAGCTGGAAAGAAAAAGACAGAATTATGTTCTTTAAAATACAACTAAGTATAAGTGTTAAGAAGAATGAGAAAACCTCTAGATGAGGCCACAGCTCACAACAGGAGATCATATTCAATACAGTTTGCCCACGGCTGCACACTGACTTGACTGCTATTGTGGCCAAGTATCAGAGCTTCTGGTTGTCTCATCCTTCATTCATTTATAAACAAGGTCGTACGACAAGCACTGAAGTTACAAGACGAAGATGACACGGTCCAGCCCTGACCCATCATCTACTATAAGCTGAAGGAACAGATGAACAGGCAATTTCCATTCAGAGGCCCCTATACCATACAAATGCACAACAGGACGCGAGTGGGACCCACAAAAGGGACATCCCAGTATTGATTGTCTGCTCTCTGGTGGAGGTGACATGGATGTTGATGCCTGAAGGACAAGGACAGAGGATGCCAGAGAGAGGGAAGACGCAGATGCGAAGACTAGTGTGGGGGAGAACACTACGGAACGAGAAGTAGTCTGGTTTAGCTAGATGCTAGAGCAAAGGGGCAAACGAGGGTTGGTAGCAAGATATAGGCTGAGATGTTTGGTGAGAACTACATTGATTTGGGTGTTTTCATTCCATGCAAAGCAATGTGGAGTTTCTCCTGAGGGTACATGGTAAACTAATGACAAAGTAAATGACTGGAGATTTAAATGTCACCCATCAGGTGACAGCTACAGTGTTTCCTCCAAAAATAAGACTAACCAGAAATTAAGCCCTAATGCGTCTTTTGGAGCTATAATTAATATAAGACCTGGTCTTATTTTCGGGGAAATATGGTAGCTTGGCCCTTCTAGGAGGTACCGTATTTCCCCAAAAATAAGACCGGGACTTATATTCATTTTTGCTCCCAAAGACACATTAGGTATTATTTTCCGGTTAGGTCTTATTTTCGGGGAAACACCATATATGAACAGTAATTGCTTAAGTATCACTAGATAAGTCTTGTTATTGGGCCTCATTACACTGGCAAAAACATAAAAGTTGATGAAGCCCCGTTTTCAACGTGCAGGTGGAAAGTTCCATAGGGATGGCAGAAGAAAGGAAGGGGACAGGCCATAAATAAAAAGAGATACATAGACTCTTGAGATATTACTCATATGACCTTGTCTTCACTATGAATGTTTATGCTTTCACCTTTTTTATTTGCTAAGGCCAAGAAAATATTTAATGTAGTATCTATTATCAGAACATGGAAAGGGATGCCATTTAATATTTACATTTTATTCCAGAAATCAATGATATCTAACTTGAATTAATACATTTTGGCAACATACCGTCTTTGTATAGTTCTTTAGTTTTTTTTTCCTGGTACTCCAGCAGCGACTGAAATAAATCAAATCTTATTATAGCATTTAAGGTAAACAAGAGACTTTACTGTAGAAATGATATATCTTATGAAATGTGCTCTTTAAATAATGCCTTTAGAGAATAGACTTAACGTATGATTTATATAAATACAAAAAAGTTTAAAAATGAATAACATAAATTACTGCTTATTTTGATTGTACATAATAGAGACCATCTATATGAGATGCTATTTAGATTAATCTGACCAACAGTGCAATTGATATTGGTCTACCTAAGATACATAATTTCAAAAGAGTGACGTTTGATTTGATTGGTACAATGAAGTTTAAACAAGTCAAGTCATATTTTACACTGAATGCATTACTTTGCAATTTTTAGAAAAATTGTCCTTTATAAATGTTTCTTGTTCTTTGTTTTTACTTTAATGGACTTTTCCTTAAAATGAGCTTTCCATTCTTGCACTTCTAGAAAAGTAATCTTAAGGTGTATTCTAGGCTCTTCATTTTTCAGCATAGAACCTTAAAGACATAAAATGATGAAAGTGGTACTCTGCCGTCATGTGAAAATTCTACTGACAGAAACAATAACCAAAACGATTTTGCAGTCTATGACTGAAACATTACCGTATTCGTATGCACAGAAAGATTTCCGAAAAGCTGCTTGAATAAAGTAAGACCTAGAGCCAGTTTTCAAATTTACTTTCTCATTTATGACTTTGTAGAGTTAGAAACAAAAAATAATATATAATTTTTAAATGTGACTTTGTTCCTTAGAGATCAGGTCCAATTTTTGAAACACTAAAATAGCTGTAGTTATAGTCTATTTAATTATGAAATGTGTGGGAGTATTTCAAACTATATTACAAGTGTCCCAGTCTAGAGTGGTCTTACTGAAACCTTTCTTCTGAAAGCTATCCTCTCACAAAATGTCCAAAGTAGTGCTTAAAATAATATCCAGAAATTAATAGACACTATGGTGACAACAATGTGACAGCCAATCCTTGTACAAATTTAGGGGGAATGTGGGAAACCGTGCTAAAGTGCTAGCAGGTATTGTTTTGTGAAATGTTGAACCTTTGACTTCCTTGAGTGGTCTGTGCTCCCAGCAAGGCAGAAGTTCCTACTCTGAGAACACAGAACCAGACAAGGTCAGGAAGTGTGGAGCTGGCCAAAAAACAGGCCCTTGTGTATTACCTTTATTGTAACTACTAGATGGCAGACAGTTCTGTTACTTTTTGATGCCCAGAGTATATAAGCTGCAAAAATAAACTTGGGCTGAGGCATTCTACTTAGATCTGAGGCGTTCTACTTAGAACTGCGGCAGTCTACTTAGAATTGCCTGCCCTCCTGATCCCATCTTTGTCTCTCTTCTATTTTTTCTCAATCCTCACTCCCCACTTCAGGGACTGTTCTTCTCATCGGCAGGCACCGACAGGGGAAGACAAATTTGTTTTCCAATATTTGCATAACACTTTTTTTTGTGAATGGCTTGATAGAAAGGGCTTATAACGTGAATAATGTGACAACAACATCACCAGACAGGCCGTGTAAAATCAATAACTAAATACCATAGAAAGGGAGAGGACTTTCATGAAACAGTTTTAAGTTATTGTTAATCAACAATATAAAATGTAAATCACATTTTTACACGACTTGAATTAAGGAACTACCAATGTAGCGTTATTATTATTTTCCCCCAAAACAGCTCTTTTCTTAAATATTTACTTCAGCACTTTCTGTCGTGTTTCCCCGAAAATAAGATGTAGCTGGACCATCAGCTCTAATGCGACTTTTGGAGCAAAAATTAATATAAGACCCGGTCTTATTTTAACATAATATAAGAATGGGTCTTATGTAATATAAAATAATATCAGACCAGGTCTTATACTAATTTTTGCTCCAAAAGACACATTAGAGATGATGGTCCAGCTATGTCTTATTTTCGGGGAAACACGGTATGTTTATTTCTAGGTGAGGAGTGTGTTCAGATGGTGGAAGTAGCTTGAAGTCCAACATTAATAAGGACAACATATCTGCAGTCTTATTATACTTTTCCATTTATCAAATATATAGAAAGGTGAGAAAATTATACACAAAAAAATGTATCAGCAAACTTTAATTCAAAGGATTTCAACTAGAAGGATTTTCTCATTACTGGCAGTTCTCACTAGACTACGTCTCGGAGAAAGCTCAGGTTCCACTGGGGACACCCACGGGATAGCACAGCTTAGAGTCTGCATCCCTCCTTTAGCTAGGTAGCTCTACACGTCTCTGCTTTGGTTTGTTTTGTGTTAATTGGGGACTACTGAGGAACAGTTTGCTTTTCCCGGATGTCAAATTGTTCTTTTTTTCAATCTAGTTGTGGATGGTGCATCTCACTGGCCAATGTGGGACTTGAACCGGTTACCTTGGTGTTATGGGCACCTCGCTCCAACCACTGAGCCAACAGGCTCCCCACCAGCAGCCCAATTCCAAGCTCAACCCATTGCTTCTCACGGGTCTATGTGGGAATCGAACTGTCAACCTTGGTGTTATGAGCATAGTGCTCCAACCACTGGGCCAACCGGCTGCCCACCATGGTTCATCTCCAAGTTCAAGCCATTGTTTTCAATCTAGCGGCGGAGGGCGCAGTTCACTGGCTCATGTGGGAATCGAACCCACAACCTTGTTGTTAAGAACTTGCACTCTAACCAACTGAGGCATGTGGCCACCCTTGGTCTCTGTTTTTATATACCGTGTTTCCCCGAAAATAAGACCTAGCTAGACAATCAGCTCTAATGCATTTTGGAACAAAAATTAATTAAGACCCGGTCTTATTTTACTATGATATAAGACCGCGTATGATATATGATATGATGTGACGTGACGTGACCGGATCTTACATTGATTTTTGTTCCAAAAGACACATTAGAGCTGATTGTCCGGCTAGGTCTTATTTTTGGGTAAACAGAGTCATTAAACAAAAAAAATTTTCTCAAAGAACGGTACTATTCTTTGATAAAAAGAATATTTTTCAGGTCTGAAAGTCACTGATTTAGTGAAAGTCCCTAATTTTGCATAAGAGGCAACCAAGACTCACAGAGATTATATAGGTCACCTGAGGTCACCAAACCAAGGAGCTGCGGGCCAGGAATGGGATAAGTCTCCCTATTAAGGCTAGCCTGCTATGCCAGCTACTACCTCATATTCCGGAAAATTCCATCAATTTCTGAGTACAACTCAAAGAAAATGAATATGCAAAACTTTGTCATGTAGCTCAATAATGTTAAAGCATGAGAAACAAAATAGTAGCTTTCTAACTCAAGTATTATCTTTAAAGTCATAATTAAAAATAAAGACAGATTAATATCACAAGTCCTATTAACAGTAGTCAAACACACTCAATTTATAAAGCATAAACATTTCTAAACACAGAAAAGGGAACTTGAAGGAGAAAATCATGAGTTAAAGAAAGCAAACTCAAGTTGAGGAAATTCTTCCTTAAAATGACTTGTCTTTTCCTCAGAATCAAATTTGGCTGACCAATATAAACCAACACAGGTAATATTCATGGTGGGGGTTAAGTATAGCGAAATGGGAAAAACAAAACAGATTTCTCTTTACCATCTAGTGCACTTATGTCCAACCTCACATCATCACAATTACATCATCAGTCTTTCCAGTGTTCCCTAGTGATTTGGGACACTTATCTCTGGATCTTGACAGAGTGGGGCTTTTCCATCTCTTATTCAGCCTTGCATGATTGGGCAACCCAACGCCTCACAAGGGAACAACGTTGGCCTTGGAATGAGGGCATTGACTTTAACATAAACAATTTTCCAATTTATGAGGAAATACTGAAAACTAAACACCTCTTTCCTACCAAAAAATAATTAAAGGAAAAATGTCCACAAGCATATTCTCTCTCATTGCTTCTGCCTTTACACTCTTTCATCTTCTGATTTCTGTGGTGAAACCACTGAGAACATTTTAATTGTGCATCATGCTTAAGAATTTACAGAAGCGTTGGCCATTCACTTTCTTTTTGTACCCAGTCCTTCCTCCAGGTTCACCTCTTTGAAGGACTTGGACTCCATTTAGCCGAAGGGCTGTCCGAAAATCCTTGGCTTTGTTCTCCTATGATTTATTAAGGGGAAGCTAAATGAAAACACAAGGTTGGAGCCCCATTTAGCACAGGCCTGTGCTATGTTTCTCTGCATTAAGAAGGCCACAGTTGTTAGATGGGTGGGGGGGAGGGGGTTGGAGATGGGGGGAAGTTTGAAGGGATTGGGGGGCGGTTGGTGACCACAGGATGGCCTCAGGGTCTTTTGAGAATTACTTTGGGGAATTTACTCAATAGTGTTTGGGGATTTTGTTGGGTGTCCGATGGACATGTTTCCTGTTTGGGAGACCACCTCAGGGATGCGGTGGATGCTTGGTCATGGCATTGTACACCAGAGACTGGACATTAATGAATGCCAACTATGATTTTATGTGTATAATGTGATGGCTCGGTGTGAGGTCGGGGTGGTGGTGGATGGGGGGAAGGGGGTTCACGTTGTGAGGGAAGTAAAAATAAAATAAAACTAAAAAAAAAATAAAAGGAGGCCACAAAACACCATCAAAACCACAAACCACCCTGCATTGATCAAAATGGATATTCTTTGGAATGATGTAAACATCATGTCAAGAGAGACAACCCCTTTCTATCTCCACGATATCTACAACTCATCGGGCATCTACAGCCCAAGAAAGGATCTTCTGCTCAACACACTACGATTCCTTAAAAGACCACGCATCTGTAAAAGGGAAGGAGGGTGCACTGGATGTGAAAGGGAGGCAGGATGGAGGAAAGCACAGGGACAGCCCACAGCTGCAGTTCCAGGGGGACAAGGCTGAGCCTGAAGCCCCAGCAAAGGCAGTGGCGGTGGAGGGGACAGGGTGCAGCTCCCACATCACTGCCCAGGGGAGGCTAAGTGGGGCAGCAGCAGCATCCCCCCACCCCTCTCCAGATGCAGCAGTGCTGGCACCACCAGGGACCAGTAGCAGCAGCAGAAACAATTCTCCAGTCTCACGACCACACACAGTGCTACCAGTAGACATAGGGAACCAGGTAGTAGCTCAGCGGGCTCAAGAACAGGCTCCCCTCAACCACCCACTTCCGCCACCTGCGTGGTGGTGGTGACCAGAGACCCTGGAGACCTGGATGCAGTTGCAACACCCATCTCCCTGGTCACCCAGGCTTGGACTCCCACACCCACAGCTAAGCCCCCGCCCTTGGAACCCCCATACTCAAGGAGCACCTGTGGGAGAAAACAGAAACTACACTCTTGTACCATCTACTGAAAACAAAAGAAAGACCCCTAATTTTATACCTGTTTAATTGTTCAAATCGAAATGTACCTACATAAGAAAGTATTCACTACTTCAAATGTGCCTGTAGAGGAACAAGCCACTCAGCAGCATGAAGAAGCAAGGTGACATGGTTAACACTGAGAGAAGATGACACTTCTCCAGAAACCAAGTCAAAGTTACGGAAGATTGTGATCTCTGTGACCGAGATTTCAAAACAGCAGTCATGCTCTCTGCTCATCACACAGAACAGCTAAGAGACTTGTAGGAGGATGACTTGAAGGTGGGCAAACTGGGCGAGCAGGGGAAGTGGGAAGGGAGACGTGGCCCGCATCCATGGCTGCGGAGATGCAGGTGGTGCCAGGACAGAACAGAGACCACAGGAGCCAGGAGGTGGGCTCTTTCCCTGTGTCCCACAGCTCATCTCCCTGCCCAGAGAGCAGCATATCCAGAGTTTGAGGCAGTCACCTCAGCTGAGACCTCCAGCTGGGCCCTAGGTAGGACAAAGGAAGTAAACACCATACCTGGGCCCCTCCCCCGACTCTCCCAATCCTACCCCCACCCTTCCAGAGACTCACGCTGGCCTCTGATCTGAGGAGTAGTGTCAGATTACAGAGGACCCATAGTGCTCAGGATCTGGGAGGACCCGGTTTGTAGCTACTGCGACCCAGGGAAGAAGCTGGGAAGTGTGTGACACTGCTGGGCTGAGAGAGAGAAGACTCCTCCATCCCCAGTCCCCACCTTCTCTGACCTGCCCAGGGCAGGGCAATTACAACTGTGGAGACATGCCCAGGGGTTAGCAGTAGGCAGCAGTCGCAGCTCTGGGCTTTCAGCAGCTCAGAAATCTCCCACCACACACGCACACATGCACGCACGCACACACACACGGAAGAAGTGACCTAAGACTCAGGAGACCTGGGCACAGGGCTGGTTGTGTTACTCTCAGTGCTCATATGTGCAGGCAAGAGCAGAAACTGCACTGACTTTGTAGAAACTACCATCCAGACCCGATAGCCCCACTCATCTACATCTGCCGTCCCAGGGTCACTCTGGGCACCAGGTGACCGGCTCTGCCTGAACAATACACAGAGGACTCTCTGGTACAGCAGAGGACGGCCTGGAGATTACTTGGTGGGCTTAAGCCAAGACTGGCGCTGCGTTTTTTGTTTTGTTTTGTTTTTGTATCTTTGATATTTTGCCTGTGTTGAGTGTGGGTTACTGGTTGTTTTCACACGTGAGTGTATATGGTTTTGACTTTGTTGTTGCTGTTGTGCTTGGTGATTGGCTTTGTTCTGAAATTCCCCTACACCAGGGCCCAGCCCAAGAGTCACAAGATTCAACACCTCCTGACACCAACTCCAGACCCAACCAGAGTATTATTGGGTTTGACCTACAAGTGACACACCCAGAGGGAATTCTCCACAGGCACAAGAGCCCATAGAGGCCAAGTCTAATCGGAGTGGTCCACCCTCACGCAGCAGATCATCCACCGAGGGCAGAGCTAAGTCTCACAACTAGGCAGCCTAGGATCAACCCCACCTACTGACCAGCCAAAAGCAATGGAAGTTCAACTTTACACAGCACAATATACACAACACCAGGGTCACCTTTGGAGCACACGCACAGGAGAATAGGGAAGTGGTGCAAGTCAGATATAAAGGACACACACTACATAAGATAACCCAGCAAAGACCGAGAATCCTAGGGGATCTACCTAATACATCGAAGCAAACATGGAGAGTCAACCAGAATGGGGAAACAAAGAAACATGTCCCAAATAAAAGAACAGAAGAAACCTCCAGAATTGGAACCAAATGAAATAGAGGTAACCAATCTATCAGAGACAGAGTTCAGAACACTGACGAAAAGAATGTTTAAAGAGCTTAGTGACACCATAAAGAAGGATAGAGAAATCATAATGAACAACCAGTTAGAACTAAAGAATACAACAAGTGAAATAAAGCACACGCTTGAAGGAATTACCAGTGGGTTAGATGAGTCAGAGAATCGAATCAGCGACTCAGAAGACAAGTTAACAGTGAACACACAAGCGGAACAAAAATAAATCCACGCCTATATGGCCATTTAATCTACGACAATGGAAGCAAGAATTTACGGTGAGGAAAAGACAGTCTTTTCAATAAATGGTGCTGGGAAACCTGGACAGACACATGCAAAAAGATGAAGCTGGACCACCTCCTTACACCATATACAAGAATAAATTGAAAATGGGTCAAAAACTTAAATGTAACATCTGATACCATAAAACTCCTAGAAGACAATATAGGAAGCAACTTTACATATATTACCCGGAGTAAGATTTTTACTGATACATCCCCTCGGGCAAGGGAAGTAACAGAAAAAATAAACACATGGGATTACATCAAACTAAACATTTTTTTCACAGTAAAGGAAACCATCATTACAACAAAAAAGGGTCCTACTGAATGGGAGAAGATATCTGCCATTGACATATCCAAACTTTATTAAAAAACTCACTCAACTCAGCTCCGAAAAACAATCAACCCAATTAAAAAATGGGCAGAGGACATGAGGAGACATTTTTCTAAAGAGGACATACAGATGGCAAACAGACATATGAAGAAATGCTCAACCTCACTAACCATCAGAGAAATGCAAATAAAAACCACAATGAGATACCACCTCACCCCAGTCAAAATGGTTATCGTCAACAGATCAACAAACAACAAGCGCTGGCGCGGATGTGGAGAAAAGGGAACGCTAGTGCACTGTTGGTGGGATTGCAGATTGGTGCAGCCACTATGGAAAACAGTATGGAGGTATCTGAAAAATCTGAGAATGGAACTACCTTATGAGCCAGCAATTCCACTCCTAGGCATCGATCCGGAGAAATCCAAAACTCTAATTCAAAAAAATGTATGCACCCCTATGTTTATTGCAGCTCTATACACAATAGCCAAGACATGGAAACAATCAAAATGCCCATCGGTAGAGGACTGGATTAAGAAACTGTGGTACATTTATACAATGGAGTATTACGCAGCCATAAAGAAGAAGGAAATCTTACCATTTGCAACAATATGGATGGACCTAGAGAACATTATGTTAAGTGAATAAGTCAGACAGAGAAAGACAAATACCTTATGATCTCACTTATATGTGGAATCTAAAGAAAACAATAAATGAGTGAACTAATCAGAAACAGTCTCAGAGACACAGAGGAAAAACTGAAGGTTGCTAGATGGGAGGGGGGTGGGAATGAGGGGGAAGGTGAGGGGATTACAAAGCACAATCGATAACCCCAAGATTGCCATGGGGATATTAAAGTCAATTTGGTGAATGTAATCAATAATGTAAAGATTTTGTAGGGTATCTGATTACACTTGTCTCATTAGGGAGAGCACCTCAGAGATGATGTAGATGCCTGACAACTGCACTGTACACCTGAAGCTGAAGCTGAACAATAATGAATGTTAATGTTAACTACAATTGTTATGCACACACACATATACATGTATGTATATATATGTTTACAAGAAGTAGAGTACAGCATGAGGAATAGAGGCAGTGGAAATGTAATGGCTGTATGTGATGTCAGAGGGGTCGTTGATGAGGGGAGAGGGGTCATCATTATGTGAGGCATACAAATTATAAATGTGTAACTATTACATTGTTTTGTACACCTGAAACTAATAATAAAAAAGAGTTAAAAATAATAATACTCATTCACTGAAAAAAAAGGAAGACACACAGAACTAGTATCTTCACAGTAAAACAAACAAACAAAAAAATAGCACTTCTTGATGACTTTCAGGCACATATATAACACTTATCAATCAGCAATCTGGCCCTCAGCTTAAAATAACCCAGTTCAACACAGTCGAGTCATGGGCAAAGAGAAACAGGGCTGAGCTATTTTCAGCTGTAGCCCCAGCAAGAAGCTGAGTATATTATATACTATATTATATAAAATACTATATGTCAATAGTCAAAAGACATACAGTATTTACTTCTAGGGCCAAAGATTAGCACGAACCAGGAAAAGCTTGTTCACCTGAAACTAACGACATACATTATTCTTCACTTAATTTTTCAAATACAAAGGAGATAACAGACTCTCTGCCACATATTATATACTCCCCCATGAAAGAATTATTATTTCATTATCCGTTTTATGCCTACTGCTGCCTAGAGAAAAAAAAATCAAACTCACTTAAAGCCCTCCTCAATTTGACCTCTACTAACCGTTTTAAACTAATTTTCTATATTGTATGCTGCATATAAATTAGACCAATTGATCCGAGCAGATGATTTGTGCTTTCCTTCCTGTATTCTCCATGTTGCTTAAATGGAATAAACATTTTGGAGGGTAAAACAAAACAAAGTAACAGCATGAAGAATGTCACTGAGATATAACAACACTCAGAAGGCAGTTCAATGACTTCAGGAGTAAAATTAATGACCCGGAGGAGAACTTTATCAAAGAGATGGGAACTATGAAACAGAACCGAACAGAACTCCTGCTGGTCAAGAACTCAAGAATGAGTATTTTTAACAACCACGTCACACGAAGAAAACGAGTTGTGATTTAAAGACTCCCTAGCACTGCCACCTTACTCATCAATTACCCAAATGTTGTCAAGACATATAGACATAAGTGAACTTCATTTTAAAAATTCAATTATTTGCTTAATGTCCCTATTTAGAATATGTACAACTGTGAAGCAACTCATTTTAAAACACTGAAATAGGTAGTGCTACGAATAAAATAAAAATTAACGATATACTCTCTTGTTAGAAGATAACTTTAACCGTAAAAACAGAGACTAATCTTTCTTCAGTATTATAAGTTTGCCGAATTAATAAAAAGGATTATATCTGTTTCATTTAATAATAAACATCCATTTGTGGTTAGGTGTTTGGCCGGCCATCATTCACTTACGCTTAGGGGAAGAAAAACTGGGATGCACAAAACTTTAAAATTTTTATGAATCATCTCCAACTAAAACCAATTAAGAATCCAAAGCATCTCAAAGCATATATTAGGCAATGATATTTAACATCTGAAATAAAATTTAAAGGCAAATTTTCAAGCATTTTAAATGTATCACTTTAGTTACATTTATTAAATAATAATAAATAACTCTTAACACATGAGAGCTCTAGGGACTTAAAAAAAGATTGTAAAATTTCTGTCTCCTTTCTATGTATATTAGCACACATAATTATGCCTTTTACCTCGTGTGCATTAGTCAATGAAACAACTCAAAATTTCATCAACGACAAACAAAGAAACAAAAACTCATAGACACAGACAACACTTAGTGGGTGAGGGGGGAGAGAGATAGGTAGAAGAGGGAAAAGGGGGTCAAATACATGGCGGTGGAAGGAGAACTGACTCGGATGGTGAACACACAGTGAAATACATAGATGATGTATTATAGAAATATACACTTGAAACCCATATGATTTCACTAAACAATATCACCCCAATGAATATATAAGACAAAACAAAACAATATTATATCAAAGAAATAAAAAACAAAGAAATATGAAACCCAAGGGAAAGAAGCTAATATAACTAACCTTGGTACAGTAACACCCCATGCTGTCATTTGAAGCCCGTGCGGTTGACTTAGGAATCACCAAGTTTTCTCTTGGAGCAGGATTTCCACTGAGGAGTAACTCAGTATTCAAACTTCCAACACAAGGTGGCTCAAGGTCTCGCCTCCTAAGAGCAGTGCTGAGAAACTCGTTCTGCTGTTCCTTTATGCGAAGATAGATTCTGGCCTCTGCCAGTCTTTCATTAGCACTGTGAAGATTGTAAAACACAAAGCTTTGAATGTTATTTTTCCTGAATGACTTGCATTTTTTTCAAGTTGCCATAATAAATAGTAAAATAAATTTCCCATTAAACAGCATTTTAACATTGAAAATGCGTCAGGGCAGACCTACCATGCACAAGGATAGGTTTCAAATTATCCTAAACAAGCACATATGTTTCTATGGGGATGCCAGACTAAGAAGAAATTCAAAGTAGGGAGGGGAGGACACGGGCTATCAGTGAAATCGACGGCTTCACAGATAATACTTGCTGCCTTCTGCAATGGCTGAACCAATAAGATTCTTGAGGATTGCCATGAGACATACATAGCAAACGAGTTTAGAATTTTTTAAAAATCCCACCAAGATATTTTCAAGCCTTTGCTGTCACCGCCCTTGGGTAACGCCCTCATTACCCTGAGGACTGAGGTGTCATTTAGAACAACAGCCTCTGGGGGAGAAGGAGGGAGCCTGGTGGGTGATCCTACTGAATGAAACCGCTCCGCAGGCGTGTAGCTTATAATATAACACTGTGACCAAGGCGCTGGGCGTGGGCTCTGCGCTTTCTGTCTTCCACACACCCCCTCAGGCTCACCACCTTATCTTTTTAGCCACTTCTTGGGTTATACTACCCTCACCCCTACGTTGTTTACCCTCTGGTATATTTCACATATATGCCTTTGTGGACATCAGAAAGACTAGAAAGAAGAGCTTGTCTGAAAGCGACCTCCAGAGATAATAACACAGAGCACAATGGAGACAGTATATGTACCAAGTGCCAGAATATACAGAGTACTTAACCCTTTGGGTTTAAGTTGTTATCTTATAATAAATAGTTACCTCATTAAAAACCATTTTGGGGAATTCTGACAAACAATTTTATAATAAATAGTGTTGTCTAAATCATAAAGCTTCAAAAACACTTTGCTTAAAGACTGGTAGATCAGATTAACTCTATGAAAACCGTGAGAAGGAAAAATACAATCATGTAAACCAAAAATGGAGAGAGATGCAAATGTCCTGAACTAACTAACATTTTAAAAGTAATTTATTCACTAACATCATTTTCCAAAATTATACTATTTAGTAAGCTTTCATTTCCTATCAATCTCGGGAATCTGCCTGGATAAAAATTATACTTCGATAGATGAATGGATAAAGAAGTTGTGGTACATATACACAATGGAATACTATTCGGCGTTAAGGAAAGATGATATAGGAGCATTTGTGACAACATGGATGGATCTCGAGAGAATAATGCTAAGTGAAATAAGTCAGACAGAAAAAGCAGAGAACCCTATGATTTCACTGATATGTGGTATATAAACCAAAAAGAACAAGACAAACAAATGAGAAACAAAAACTCATAGACACAGACAATAATTTAGTGGTTACCAGAGGGTAAGGGGGTGGGGGGTGGGTGATGAGGGTAAAGGGGATCAAATATATGGTGATGGAAGGAGAACTGACTCTGGGTGGTGAACACACAATGGGATTTATAGACGATGTAATACAGAATTGTACACCTGAAATCTATGTAAATTTACTAACAATTGTCACCCCAATAAAATTAGTAAAAAAAAACACCATTTATTATCAAAGAAATTATCAATAAATTGGACTATATTATAAAAAAAAATTATACTTTAGAGGCAAATTAATGAGCTCGATTGATTTTCTCTGACTTTGTTTACACTTACTTGTTTAGTTTGTTTTCCGCTGCTGTTCTAAGTTTTAATTCCTCTAGGTAGAGGTGTTTACATTCTTCGAATTCTATTTTACGAGAAGTTTCCACTTTGGAGAGTTCAGATTCCAGACGTTTAATTCTGAGTTCCATGTCACTTACGGAAGCGCCATCATGGACATTTAACGGGTGTAGGTTTTTTTGAGATGCTGCTGGTTCCTAAAGCCAACAGAAAGGATACATTTTAAAAATAATTATAAACTGAATAATTACAGTCTATTTGTATTCTTTAGTATAAGTCAATGATTTGGAGGGCAATTTAAATGTAAAAAAAGCTGATGTTTAAAATATTTGTCATCAATACAGAATGAAATAAATCTGAATCATGAAAATACTTTGAATCATCTCATTTGACTATTCCAATAAGAGAATCAATATTAAATTTTAAAAATTGAACAATATGACTTAATAATCTAAGAATATGTTGCATTTTATTTTCCTTATTTCCTAATAGTCTTGTTTTATATCAATTGGTCTTACAAATCAAATGATTTTGCAGAAAGAACGAATCTCAAAGATCAACTGAGTGACAATAATGATGGGAACTGAAATATTTAAAAGGAGAAGCAAATACCACCTTAGTTCCAGAAATGTAAAAAAAATAAAATAAAAACAACTGCCATGAAGGGGAGTAGAAGAATCACATACACTATGCATATCGAAAACGTAATTTGCAGCAAAATGAATTAAGGCGTGTTAAAAATCAATGAATTAACCTGCAAAAATAGATTTGAAAAAATGTTTCTACTACATCCTGTCTTGCTCAATCTTCAATATCCCAGAATTTACTGTGGTCTGCTTCACTCTTTTCTACCACATTCGTGACTATATGAATTTTGAGGTTTAATAATTTTTATCTCCACTCTTTTTATTCTCTACTTTTTCACATGACTTTTGTACTCCTTTCATAGATAATAACTCCTGTTTAAGATTGATTTTCTTCAACAAAACATAAATATCTTTTTATAAAAAAACTTTTTAAAACAAATTTTTTTTTTTATAATTGGGGAACAGTGTTTTTTCCAGGACCCATCAGGTCCCTGTCAAGTAACAGTTTCCAATCTAGTTGTGGGATGCGCAGCTCAGCTCCAAGTCAAATTGTTCTCTTCAATCTACTAGTTATGGAGGGTACAGTTCACAGACCCATGCAGGAATCGAACAGGCAACCTTGGTGTTATGAGCACTGCGCTCTAACCACTGAACCAACTGGCCGGCCGCTCACTGGGGGCTCAGCTCCAAGCTCCAGCCATTGTTTTCAACCTAGTTGTGGAGGGTGTAGCTAACTGGACCATGTGGGAATCGAACCAGCAACCTTGGTTAGCAAGGATTGGAACCAGCACGATGCTCTAACCATGGAGCCAACTGGCCACCCCAGAGATGGAGACATTCTGAAGATGCAGTTTCCAGTTTTGCTTTGAGAGCATCATTGTGAATGAGTAAGATAGTATGATTTGGTTACGAAGGAAGTTGACTGAGAATAGTCTAACCCCAAACCAGTATCAATTTGTGAAATAAACTCAGTTGCCATAAAACGTCATCGATACTGTAGTAGATCCTTAGAATGTGGAAACTTGAATTACTCAGAATGAAGAACAAAGAGAAAAGCACCAGGAGACTCAAAAATGTATCCTTTATTGTCATCGACTTTGCCACACAACATCTGTACTTGATTTTCTACGATTTCCTGAATGATTGGTTCATGTTTTTCTTCTATAAAATGACTGTAAGTCACCTCTGAGTTGATAGTCTCTCACCTGTTCCCCATTTTAACTCTCGATAATTTCTTACGAAGTTGTAGGGAGTTACAAGTAACTCATCTTGAGATAGTTAGGCCTCCGTCAGCTACAAATGTTTCATGGTAATTTGAATTGCTTTCAAGAAGAAATGATTCCCAAGGTTAAGGAGAAATCACATCTCACACTGTGAATGTTTAGTGAGATGATCGCTACATTTTTTTCAACAACAAAAATGTGTCTTAATTCGATAATGCTATCTTGTAATCCTCTCTTTCCACAATATACAAGAACATCCTAAACAGCAATAATAACAACAACAAATCTGCTGGGATTTCAGTGATACTGAGTTGGGTAGAACTACTTTCCTGTAGATACAATGCTTATTTGGTAAGATGAGGAGAGTGGATGGATGTAGTGTTTTTAAAACATGGCTACAAATTCTTGACATTTCTCCATGAAATTCCCTCCCTTTTAATATGTGCTTGCCTTAAAAAGTAACTGGATTCTAGTGCATGGAATAGGGCAGAACTGCTGTGAGAATGCTATGCCTGCGGCAGAAAATGTGATACAGCTTCCATCTGACTTTCTCTCGGGAAGCTCGCCCTGAGAACCCAGCCAGCATGTTGTGCAGATGAAGAAGCCCAGGACACACAGTGAGGCCTCCTACAGATGTTCGCGCTGAGACAGCCCCAGTGGGCGTCCCGGCCAAAACCCCGCTTCAACTGCTACACGTGTGTGTAACAGCCTTTAGATGATTCTCATTCGCAGCTTCATGGCAACGCAGCTGATGCCAAGTGGAACAGAAATGAGCTAGTCTCACTGAGCTTCACTCAACTGCATCACTGGTGAACAAAACAGATGCTGTTTTGAGCCACTAGCTTTTGAGTTGGTTTCTTGAGCAGCAATGAACAACTGGCATTGATACTGATATTCAAAATGGTGTGAGGCCACAAAGAAAAGCAATCTAAAACCTGTAGGAGTGCCTTTCCACCAGGAGGTAGATGGAACCCGAAAGGATGTGGAGAAGAATGAGAACGACACCCACAAGAGCCTCCAAGAGACGGTTATTGGGGGCTTGCGGGCCCCTAAAGGGGCTGGCCACAAAGACTTCTCAGCTAGTGAAGAAAATGAGTCTGAAATCTGGATAAAAGGGGACTCTTGCTGTGAAGTAACCAAGTAAAATCCATGAGATACATGAGCTAACGAAAGACTGTGAACTGTAAAGGAACCAGGACTTATTGTGTTCAAATGTGTTTCCCATTTACAGCCTCTCCCACATGCCCTGTTGTCAAATCATGCTAAAATGAAGAAATGGCTTCTGAGTGAAGATCAAATTCGCTGTGCTCCCAGGAAGACATGATCTACGGATGAGGACAAGACTGTAAAGCCTTCCTCAAGACTTCGAAAGTGTTAAGGTGGGGCCTTAAATTCCTGGAAGGCTCTTCAGAGGAAAAGAATTTTAAAGGCATGGTCCTACAACAGCTACAGGAAGCCCAAGAGCTTATCTCAAAACGATGTATGACGGTGGCTTTTCTGATGGCACGAACCCCAATAAACTCTCACGCAACTCCAAGTTTTTAGGATAATCAAGTAGCAAAAAACCACCTTGTTACCTTGGACTAATAAAAACCAAGAGAGTGAAAAATAAGAGGAGGCCTGTGGGTCTTAGACATTTGGGTGGAGGAATGACGCTGAGGGAAGAGCTGCAAGCACAGGTCATTTCTTATGAAAAGGACAGAACAAAGAGCTCACAGGGGACAGCAAAGGGCCATGGAGAAGCATTGGCATGATTAGGACTAAGTCCTAATCAAAGAATGGACAGCACACATCAGGCTGTATTTCAGAATTGCTATGGACTAACGTGCCTTCCAGTTTCTATTTCTGCAGGGGAAACTTCAGCAGTCGAGCAGAATGTTGGGTGTGTGGGTGGTAGATAACTTGTCTTCCTTTCTCATGTTTTCATATTGAAAGGAATTGTCCTCAAGGGGCTTTATCCTAGAAACCAAAACCCAGGCCCTTCATCCCCATTTGCACCAGACTAAGATGGTAAAATCTTAGTTTCGAACCTGAGCCTGATGCCATTAAATTGAGACTTGTGGCGAGTATTGTGTAGGGATGAGTGTATTTTCCATGTGGGGAGAATATAAAAAATTGTGGCCAGTGGACAGATCAAGGTGGTTTTTAAATGTGTCCGTAAATTTTGAAATATTCATTGCATAAAACCACTAGAATATGGGTCAACATTAGTGACTGGCTCCTAATGAACAGAATATGTTGAAAGACATTCCGTGTGAATTCCAAGACTCCTTCACAAAGGGCAACACAACTCCTGTTGGTTATGTCTCTGAGGATCTGAACCTTGGAATCCAGCCCCGTGTTGTGGGGAGGCTCGGGCCACAATGCGAGCCGGGTGTTCAGGTGTAGGTGTTCCTGCTGTCTGCCGCAAACAAATCTTTTACTTGTTTCTGATTGATTAATTACTTCCTGAATTTAACAGCTGTACTCTTGAAATGTTTTCTTTGGATGGGATGAAATATTTATTCCATTAATTATATGTGAAGCTAAAGATACAACTATGCATCTCAATGTGTTTCTGAGAATGTAGGATCTATGCCAAGAACAAGATTGGCACCAGTGTTTCAGAAAAGAACCGGGTCAAACAGAATCTACTTTTCAATTGCAAGATGATGGATTAGAGAGATTTCTAAAGAGGAAAGCAGATGGTCCAGGTTTCATCTTCTCCTTCCTAGACAGTGAAATCTATGGAAGAGGCTATGGATTAGGAGATAGACAAAATGAAGAAAGTTGTCCACCAAGTATCAGATCCTATTACCGACATTTGATGGAAATGGGAGTGAAAGGGAGGCACTGGGTTAAAGATTAATGTTTTGAATGAAGAAAACAAAAGGAATGAGTCGACTTTGTAAGCCTAATATCCCATCATGTCATAAGGTCACCAAGGTCTGCGGGCCGCAGGCTCCATCTAGAAGCAAAACATCTCCACAGAAGTGGAATTAAAGATATTCCCCTACATTGACATTTCATTATTCCATAAGGCATCTGGTAATATGCAAGATGACTGGGGAAGCGTTCTCATAACATTTGATTTGGTAATGGCGTAAGGACAGATCTATAGATCAATAAATTGGAAAAGATGATCCAAAAATTAACCCTCATATATACAGTCAAGTGATTTTTGACAAGGGTGCCGAAAAATCCAGTTGGGCATGAACAGTCTTTTGAACTAACGATACTGGGTCAACTGGATATCCACATGCAAAAGAAAAATTAAACCTCTACATCATACCATATATAAAATTATTTCAAAAGGTAAAACCAAAACTATAAAAGCTTTGAAGAAGCTTCATGTCTTCATGACTGGAGTTGGCAATTGTGTCTTAGATATGACAGTACCAAACAAAAGTAGATAACTGGACTTCATTAAAATAAAAAATAAAAAACTTTATGCTTTAAAGGACACCATTGAAAAACTGAAAAGGCAAGCTAATGAAAGGGAGAAATATTTGAAAATCCTATATCTGATAAGCGATTTGTATCTAGGATATATAAAGAATTCTTACAATTCAACAAGAAAAAGACGAACCCATTTTAATGGGCAATGGAATTGAATCATCAGTTCTTCAAAGAAGTTATACAAATGGACAATAAGTATGTGAAAAGATAGCTCAGCATCATTAGTCATCAGAAAATACATCAAAACCACAATATGGAGCAGAGAGTTCACTAGTGGTTCCCTAGGGCTAGGAAGAGTGGGAAGGGCAGACTGGCACACAGTGAAGGCTAACAGTACACAGATACTTTCCAGGGTGATGAAAATGTTGTAAAACTGATTGTGATGATGACTGCGTAAAGCTTTGAATACACTAAAAGCCACTGCACTGCATACTTTAAATGAGTGAACTGCATGCTATGTTCATTACATCTCATTGAAGCTGTTACGAAAGAAAGGAAGGAAGGAAGGAAGGAAGAACGGAAGGAAGGAAGGAAGGAAGGAAGGAAGGAAGGAAGGAAGGAAGAGCAGTACTGGAACCACCAGAGACCAGTAGCAGCAGCAGAAATACTTCTCCAGCCTCCACCCACAGCACAGTGCTACCAGGGCCACAGGGAACCAGGTGGGCTCAGTGGACTCAAGACAGGCTCTCCCTGACCACCCCCTTCCCCTGTTCCCTCCCACGGTGCTGGTGCCCAGAGTCCCTGGTGATCTGGATACAGCAGCAACACCCATCACCCTGGTCACCCAGGCCAGCACTCCCACACTCACAGCTAAGCCCCCACACCTGGACCCCCCAGGCTCAGGTAGCACCAGTGAGAGACAACAGAAACTGTGCTATTGCATCAGCTACTGAAAAACAAAACAGAGACTTCTAATTATCTAGCTGCTGAATTGCTCGAATCAAAATGTACATAAATTAGAAAGTGTTCACTATTTCAAATGAGCCTGCAGAAGAACAAGCTATCCAGCAGCATGAACAACCAAGGTGACATGGTAACACTGAGAGAAGATGACACTTCTCCAGAAACCAAGTCAAAGTCATGAAGATTGTGATCTCTGTGACCGAGATTTCAAAACAGCAGTCATGAAGAATCTCAATGAGATACAAGAAAACTCACAAGGCAGTTCAACGAGTTCAGGAGTAAAATTAACGAACAGAAGGAGTACTTTATCTAAGATATGAAAACTATAAAAAAGGTCCAAACAGAAATCCTGGAGCTGAATGAAGAACTTAAGAAATGAGATCAAAAATGGACATTTTAATAACAATATTACACAAAGAAAACAAGTTGCTATTAAAGATGCCATATCATTGCCACCTCAGTCATCAATTATTCAAGTGATGCCAAAATGTAGATATTGGAGTATTACGCAGCCATAAAGAAAAAAGAAATCTTACCATCTGCAACAACATGGATGGATCTAGAGAACATTATGTTAAGCGAAATAAGTCAGAAAGAGAAAGACAAGTACCATATGATCTCACTTATATGCGGAATGTAAAGAAAAGAATAAGTGAATGAACTAATCAGAAACAGTTCTGGGGACAAAGAGGAAAAAGCTGAAGGTTGTTAAATGGGTGGGGGGGGTGGGGATAAGGGGGAAGGTGAGGAGATTAGAAAACAGTCGGTAACCACAAAATGGCCTCAGGGTTTTTGAAAAATAATTTCGGGAACGTAATCAATAATGTTGTAAAGATTTTGTAGGGTATCTGATGGACACAGGTCCCATCTGGGAGACCACCTCAGGGAAGATGTAGATGCTTGATCAATGTACTACTGTACACCCAAAGCGGAACAATAATGAATGCCAACTATAATTTTATATATATAATGTGAAGGCTCAGTGCAAGGTCGGAGGGATAGTGAAAGGGGAAATGGGGGAGGGGGGGTTCACAGTGTGAGGGATATAAATGATGAACGTCTAAGTATTACCTTGTCTTGTGCACCTGAAACTAATTAAATTAAATTCTAGAGCTACAACTTCTATTTCTTTTTAATCTCCTTAAATCTCCATTTAAAAGAAAAGATGTACAGATATAAGTGAACTTCATTTTAAAAATTCAAATATTTGCTCAATTTACCTCTTTAGAAAATGTACTGTTGCTTAGCAAGATATTTTATTTTATTATTACTTTTTAAGCAAAACAGTTTAACTCATCAAAATAAAAAATGCTATAAGTAAAATAGAAATTAAGGATGTACTATTATGTACAAAGAGAACAACTTTTAACTTAGAAAGAACAAATTAATCTTTTCAGTGTTACAAGTTTGCAGAATTCATAACAAGGATTTACCTCGGTTTCATGGAAATAAGAAACATCAACATATAGTGAGTGAATGTCAATCATTCACTTACGCTTAGGGGTGGCAAAACTGGGCTGTAGGACAACTAAAATTGTTATAAACCATCGCCAAATTAAAACCAATGCAGAAGTAAGCCAAAGCATCTCAAAGCATACCATTCGTTGTTAGGCAATAACATTTCATTTGTAAAATCTAATTGAAAAGCAGCTTTTCCAGAAATTTAAAATGTGTCAGTCAATTACATTTATTGAATACAGTTAATGACAGTTAGCTCTTAAAACATGGGAGATGCAGGGACTTACAAAAGATTGTAAAATTTCTGTCTCCTTCCTACATTAGCACACATAATTATGCCTTTCACATTGTGTGCATTAGTCAATGAAACAACTCAGAATCTCACCAAGTTAAGAACAAGAATTATATCGGACAACTGAAACCCAAAGGAAAGAAGATAACTAACCTTCATGAAGTAGGTGAACGTGTCATTATTATTAGAAGTCTGTGGGGTTGACCTAGGAATCACCGACTGTTCTCTTGGAGCGAGATTTCCTCGAGGTAGGAACCCATCACTTATCCTTCCAATACAAGGTGGCAGCAGGACAGGCCTCCCAGGAGCGCTGCTGAGTAAAGTGTTCCGTGGTGTCTTCATGAGAAGCTGGGTTCTCATCTCTGCCAGCGTATCATTAGCACTGCGAAGATTGTAAGAACAAAGGCTTAGTATTTTATTTTTCCTGAATGACTTGCATTTTTTTCAAGTTGCCATAATAAATAGTAAAATAAATTTCCCATTAAACAGCATTTTAACATTGAAAATGCGTCAGGGCAGACCTACCATGCACAGGGATAGCTTTCAAATTATCCTAAACAAGCACATATGTTTCTATGGGGATGCCAGACTAAGAAGAAATTCAAAGTAGGGAGGGGAGGACACGGGCTATCAGTGAAATCGACGGCTTCACAGATAATACTTGCTGCCTTCTGCAATGGCTGAACCAATAAGATTCTTGAGGATTGCCATGAGACGTACATAGCAAATGAGTTTAGAATTTTTTAAAAATCCCACCAAGATATTTTCAAGCCTTTGCTGTCACCGCCCTTGGGTAACGCCCTCATTACCCTGAGGACTGAGGTGTCATTTAGAACAACAGCCTCTGGGGGAGAAGGAGGGAGCCTGGTGGGTGATCCTACTGAATGAAACCGCTCCGCAGGCGTGTAGCTTATAATATAACACTGTGACCAAGGCGCTGGGCGTGGGCTCTGCGCTTTCTGTCTTCCACACACCCCCTCAGGCTCACCACCTTATCTTTTTAGCCACTTCTTGGGTTATACTACCCTCACCCCTACGTTGTTTACCCTCCGCTATATTTCACATATATGCCTTGTGGACATCAGAAAGACTAGAAAGAAGAGCTTGTCTGAAAGCGACCTCCAGAGATAATAACACAGAGCACAATGGAGACAGTACATGTACCAAGTGCCGGAACATGCAGAGTACTTAACCCTTTGGGTTTAAGTTGTTATCTTATAATAGTTACCTCATTAAAAACTATTTAGGGGAATTCTGACAAGCAATTTTATAATAAATAGTGTTGTCTAAATCATAAAGCTTCAAAAACACTTTGCTTAAAGACTGGTAGATCAGATTAACTCTATGAAAACCGCTAGAAGGAAAAATACAATCATGTAAAACCAAAAATGGGGAGAGATGCAAATGTCCTGAACTAACTAACATTTTATTTTTTTTTTATTTATTTTTTTTTTATTAATTAATTTATTTATTAGTTTCAGGTGTACAAAACAAGGTAATACTTAGACGTTCATCATTTATATCCCTCATACTGTGAACCCCCCTCCCAAGTAATTTATTCACTAACATCATTTTCCAAAATTATACTATTTAGTAAGCTTTCATTTCCTATCAATCTCAGGAATCTGCCTGGACAAAAATTATACTTTAGAGGCAAATTAATGAGCTCGATTGATTTTCTCTGACTGTGGACTTACTTGTTTAGTTTGTTTTCCAATGATGTTCTAAGTTTTAAGTCTTCTAGGTAGAGGTGTTTACATTCTTCCAATTCTATTTTACAAGAAGTTTTCACTTTGAAGAGTTCAGATTCCAGACGTTTAATTCTGAGTTCCATGTCACTTATGGAAGCGCCAACATGGTCATTTAACGGGTGTACGTTTTTTTGAGATGCTGCTGGTTCCTAAAGCCAACGGAAAGGATACATTTTAAAAATAATTATAAACTGAATAATTACAGTCTATTTGTATTCTTTAGTTTTAAGTCAATGATTTGGACGGCAATTTAAATGTGAAAAAAGCTGAAGTTTAAAATATTTATCATCTATACGGAATAAAATAAATCTGAATCATGAAAATATTTTGAATCATCTCATTTGACTATTCCAATAAGAGAATCAATATTAAATTTTAAAAATTGAACAATATGACTGAATAATCTAAGAATATGGTGCACTTTATTTTCTGTATTTCCTAACAGTCTCGTTTTATATCAATTGGTCTTAAAAATCAAATGATTATCCAGAAAGAACAAATCTCAAAGATCAATTGAGTGATAATAATGATGGGAACTGAAATATTTAAAAGGAGAAGCAAATACCACCTTAGTTCCAGAAATCTAAAAAAATAAAAAATAAAAACAACTGCCGTTAAGGGGAGTAGAAGAATCACATACACTATGTATATCGAAAACGTAATTTGCAGCAAAATGAATTAAGGCGTGTTAAAAATCAATGAATTAACCTGTAAAAATAGATTTAAAAAAATTTTTTCTACTACATCCTGTCTCGCTCAGTCTTCAATATCCCAGAAATTACTGTGTTCTGCTTCACTCTTTTCTACCACATTCGTGACTATATGAATTTTGAGGTTTAATAATTTTTATCTCCACTCTTTTTATTCTCTACTTTTTCACATGACTTTTGTACTCTTTTCATAGATAATAACTCCTGTTTAAGATTGATTTTCTTCAACAAGGTATAGATATCTTTTTTTAAAAAAAACTTTTGGAAACAAATTTTTTTTTTATAATTGGGGAACAGTGTTTTTTCCAGGACCCATCAGCTCCCTGTCAAGTAACAGTTTCCAATCTAGTTGTGGGATGCGCAGCTCAGCTCCAAGTCAAATTGTTCTCTTCAATCTACTAGTTATGGAGGGTACAGCTCACTGACCCATGCGGGAATCGAACCGGCAACCTTGGTGTTATGAGCACTGCGCTCTAACACTGAACCAACTGGCCGGCCGCCCACTGGGGGCTCAGCTCCAAGCTCCAGCCATTGTTTTCAACCTAGTTGTGGAGGGTGTAGCTAACTGGTCCATGTGGGAATCGAACCAGCGACCTTGGTTACCAAGGATTGGAACCAGCACGATGCTCTAACCATGGAGCCAACTGGCCACCCCACAGATGGAGACATTCTGAAGATGCAGTTTCCAGTTTTGCTTTGAGAGCATCATTGTGAATGAGTAAGATAGTATGATTTGGTTACGAAGGAAGTTGACTGAGAATAGTCTAACCCCAAACCAGTATCAACTTGTGAAATAAACTCAGTTGCCATAAAACGTCATCGATACTGTAGTAGATCCTTAGAATGTGGAAACTTGAATTACTCAGAATGAAGAACAAAGAGAAAAGCACCAGGAGACTCAAAAATGTATCCTTTATTGTCATCGACTTTGCCACACAACATCTGTACTTGATTTTCTACGATTTCCTGAATGATTGGTTCATGTTTTTCTTCTATAAAATGACTGTAAGTCACCTCTGAGTTGATAGTCTCTCACCTGTTCCCCATTTTAACTCTCCATAATTTCTTACGAAGTTTTAGGGAGTTACAAGTAACTCATCTTGAGATAGTTAGGCCTCCGTCAGCTACAAATGTTTCATGGTAATTTGAATTGCTTTCAAGAAGAAATGATTCCCAAGGTTAAGGAGAAATCACATCTCACACTGTGAATGTTTAGTGAGATGATCGCTACATTTTTTTCAACAACAAAAATGTGTCTTAATTCGATAATGCTATCTTGTAATCCTCTCTTTCCACAATATACAAGAACATCCTAAACAGCAATAATAACAACAACAAATCTGCTGGGATTTCAGTGATACTGAGTTGGGTAGAACTACTTTCCTGCAGATACAATGCTTATTTGGTAAGATGAGGAGAGTGGATTGATGTAGTGTTTTTAAAACATGGCTACAAATTCTTGACATTTCTCCATGAAATTCCCTCCCTTTTAATATGTGCTGGCCTTAGGATGTAACTGGATTCTAGTGCATGGAATAGGGCAGAACTGTTGTGAGAATGCTATGCCTGCGGCAGAAAATGTGATACAGCTTCCATCTGACTTTCTCTCGGGAAGCTCGCCCTGAGAACCCAGCCAGCATGTTGTGCAGATGAAGAAGCCCAGGACACACAGTGAGGCCTCCTACAGATGTTCGCGCTGAGACAGCCCCAGTGGGCGTCCCGGCCAAAACCCCGCTTCAACTGCTACACGTGTGTGTAACAGCCTTTAGATGATTCTCATTCGCAGCTTCATGGCAACGCAGCTGATGCCAAGTGGAACAGAAATGAGCTAGTCTCACTGAGCTTCACTCAACTGCATTACTGATGAACAAAACAGATGCTGTTTTGAGCCACTAGCTTTTGAGTTGGTTTCTTGAGCAGCAATGAACAATTGGCATTGATACTGATGTTCAAAATGGTGTGAGGCCACAAAGAAAAGCAATCTAAAACCTGTAGGAGTGCCTTTCCACCAGGAGGTAGGTGGAACCCGAAAGGATGTGCAGAAGAATGAGAACGACACCCACAAGAGCCTCCAAGAGACGGTTATTGGGGGCTTGCGGGCCCCTAAAGAGGCTGGCCACAAAGACTTCTCAGCTAGTGAAGAAAATGGGTCTGACATCCGGATGAAAGGGGACTCTTGCTGTGAAGTAACCAAGTAAAATCCATGAGATACATGAGCTAACGAAAGACTGTGAACTGTAAAGGAACCAGGACTTATTGTGTTCAAATGTGTTTCCCATTTACAGCCTCTCCCACATGCCCTGTTGTCAAATCATGCTAAAATGAAGAAATGGCTTCTGAGTGAAGATCAAATTCGCTGTGCTCCCAGGAAGACATGATCTACGGATGAGGACAAGACTGTAAAGCCTTCCTCAAGACTTCGAAAGTGTTAAGGTGGGGCCTTAAATTCCTGGAAGGCTCTTCAGAGGAAAAGAATTTTAAAGGCATGGTCCTACAACAGCTACAGGAAGCCCAAGAGCTTATCTCAAAACGATGTATGACGGTGGCTTTTCTAATGGCACGAACCCCAATAAACTCTCACGCAACTCCAAGTTTTTAGGATAATCAAGTAGCAAAAAACCACCTTGTTACCTTGGACTAATAAACACCAAGAGCGTGAAAAATAAGAGGAGGCCTGTGGGTCTTAGGCATTTGGGTGGAGGAATGACGCTGAGGGAAGAGCTGCAAGCACAGGTCATTTCTTATGAAGAGGACAGAACAAAGAGCTCACAGGGGACAGCAAAGGGCCATGGAGAAGCATTGGCATGATTAGGACTAGGTCCTAATCAAAGAACGGGCAGCACACATCAGGCTGTATTTCAGAATTGCTATGGACTAACGTGCCTTCCACTTTCTATTTCTGCAGGGGAAACTTCAGCAGTCGAGCAGAATGTTGGGTGTGTGGGTGGTAGATAACTTGTCTCTTCCTTTCTCATGTTTTCATATTGAAAGGAATTGTCCTCAAGGGGCTTTATCCTAGAAACCAAAACCCAGACCCTTCATCCCCATTTGCACCAGACTAAGATGGTAAAATCTTAGATTCGGACCTGAGCCTGACGCCATTAAATTGAGACTTGTGGCGAGTATTGTGTAGGGATGAGTGTATTTTCCATGTGGGGGGAATATAAAGAATTGTGGCCAGTGGACAGATCAAGGTGGTTTTTAAATGTGTCCGTAAATTTTGAAATATTCATTGCATAAAACCACTGGAGTATGGGTCAACATTAGTGACTTGCTCCTAATGAACAGAATATGTTGAAAGACATTCCGTGTGAATTCCAAGACTCCTTCACAAAGGGCAACACAGCTCCTGTTGGTTATGTCTCTGAGGATCTGAACCTTGGAATCCAGCCCCGTGTTGTGGGGAGGCTCGGGCCACAATGCGAGCCGGGTGTTCAGGTGTAGGTGTTCCTGCTGTCTGCTCCAGCTAGAGAGCCGACCAACAGTAGGCACCAACTACCGGATACATTGCTGTACAAACTTTCAAATGATTCCAGCCTCCAGCCATCGAGCTGCCCCAATTGAAGCTGAGGGGAACGGAGACAGATGGCCCTGGCCACACTCTTCTTAAGTATGGATCTGTGAGTCAAATAACTGTTGTTTATTTCAACCACTCCATTGGAGAGTTAAGGAAAAAAGAGGCACACCTTCTGGATTAAAAAAAGAGATAATAGTAAAAGTAACTTTTAAGTTATTAATTACAGATATCTTCTTTTATTGCACTTTGCTGTATTGTATTTTGCAACTATGTTTTACAAATTGAAAGCTTTGGACAATCATGCATTTAGCAAGTGTATGAATACCACTTTTCCGACAAAGTTGGATTACGTTTGGCAGTTTAGCAATGAAGTACTTTTTAATTAAGGTATGTACACTGTTTATTTAGACATAATGTTACCACACACTTAATAGAATACAGACTAGTGTAAAATAAATTTATATGCACAATTCTTGTGATTCACTTTATTGGGTTACTAGTGTATTGCTGTGGTTGGAACCAAATCTGCAATATCTCCGAGGTATGCCTTTAGTCTCCTTTATAGTGTAATCTAAGTAATGTGGAGATTGACTTATTAATGACACACAATGCTAAAGAGAAGAAGCAGTGAATACAAGAAAGGCATAAGAAGTTTCTCAAGGGTTCCCTTCAATGACAGCTAGGCAGGTAGGCATCTTTAGAAGCTTCCCTCAACATACAGGATAAGGAAGACTGGCAAGGAGACATATGATTTCTAGTATGATAGTTGTAAAACTAGAAATAGCCAGTTAATAACCAAAATCAAACCTTTTTCCTGATTTCCATTCCCTAAAATTCTAAAAGAGATAGGCAGCTTTCAATATTTATTCATCAATCTAGTACTCAATCTTCACTTCCTTTTCCTCGGTGAGGAAATAGAGTGCATTATGGAATCATTTTTAATCTCAGTAGTAAAACAATCATAGTGTCCTCTGGCACTATTTAAATACAATCTCTCCTTTACCGTACTTCAAGCTTGTTTGTATGGGAAGGGAAGACCATGTCTTCTGTATCTTATACCGAAATGCTTCTCCGTATCACACAAAAAGGCTTTGACATTTCATAATTCACATCACGAATCTATTATTTGTTTCTGATTGATTAATTACTTCCTGAATTTTAACAGCTGTACTCTTGAAATGTTTTCTTTGGATGGGATGAAATATTTATTCCATTAATTATATATGAAGCTAAAGGTACAACTATGCATCTCAATGTGTTTCTGAGAATGTAGGATCTATGCCAAGAACAAGATTGGCACCAGTGTTTCAGAAAAGAACCGGGTCAAACAGAATCTACTTTTCAATTGCAAGATGATGGATTAGAGAGATTTCTAAAGAGGAAAGCAGATGGTCCAGGTTTCATCTTCTCCTTCCTAGACAGTGAAATCTATGGAAGAGGCTATGGATTAGGAGATAGACAAAATGAAGAAAGTTGTCCACCAAGTATCAGATCCTATTACCGACATTTGATGGAAATGGGAGTGAAAGGGAGGCACTGGGTTAAAGATTAATGTTTTGAATGAAGAAAACAAAAGAAATGAGTCGACTTTGTAAGCCTAATATCCCATCATGTCATAAGGTCACCAAGGTCTGCAGGCCACAGGCTCCATCCAGAAGCAAAACATCTCCACAGAAGTGGAATTAAAGGTAGTCCCCTACATTGACATTTTATTATTCCATAAGACATCTGGTAATATGCAAGATGACTGGGGAAGTGTTCTCATAACATTTGATTTGGTAATGGCGTAAGGACAGATCTATAGATCAATGAATCAAAATTAAGGATCCGAAAATTAACCTCATATGTAGAGCCGAGTGATTTTTGACAAGGGTGCTAAAAAATCCAATTGGATGTGAATAGTCTTTTGAGCAAATGATACTGGGTCAACTGGATATCCACATGCAAAAGAAAAAATTAGAGCTCTACATCATACCAGATATAAAAATTATCTCAAAATGTAAAAGCTAAAATTATAAAAGCTTAGAAGAAAGCATAGGTATATGTCTTCATGAAAGAGTTCGTAATTGAGTGTTTAAAAAAATAGATTAACTGGACTCCATTAAAATAAAATGTTTCTGTGCTTTAAAGGATACCATTGAAAGACTAAAAAGGCAAGCTAATGTAAGGGAGAAATATTTGAAAATCCTATATCTGATAAGCGATTTGTATCCAGGATATATAAAGAACTCTTACAATTCAACAAGAAAGAGACAGTGCAATTTTAAAAGGGCAAAGGAATCGAAACAACAGTTTTTCAAAGAAGTTATACAAATGGATAATAAGCATGGGAAAAGATTGCTCAGCATCATTAGTCATCAGAAAAAACTACATCAAAACCACAATATGGAGCAGCGAGTTCACTAGTGGTTCCCTAGGGCTAAGAAGAGTGGGAAGGGCAGACTGGCACACGGTGAAGGCTAACAGCACACAGATACTTTCCAGGGTGATGAAAATGTTGTAAAACTGATTGTGATGATGACTGCATAAAGCTTTGAATACACTAAAAGTCACTGCACTGCATACTTTAAATGATGGAACTGCATGCTATGTTCATTATATCTCAATGAAGATTGGAGCCAGTGCTTTGGGGTCATGCAACGGTGTTCTTCTTGGCTTTAGATCACTAGCCAGGGTTGAGACATAGGAGTGGTAACAGTATGCCCTTTTATAGAAAAATGATATAGAAAATAAGCTATATTTTTCACTGCTTGAGTCTGTACAATTAAGAGAGAAATCAATATTGTACTGCTCAAAGCATTGAGTGGTTTATATTTCCCCAAATTAAGTGATTTCTGGGTCCCAAACGGATTACAAATTACCTTCTGTTTTAACCTAGTCATCTGAATAGCCATTTCAGATTGATTGGGTTCTAAATCTCCAAGGAAACTAACCTGTCCATTTTGACTGTCATGTAGCATCCTTGTATTCTGAAAGAGGGTCTTCAGTCTGCAGAATTGTAGAAAACGAGTAAGTCAAATTCCTTAAGAGTAAATGTTTAGTAATTATTTAAAGAGATGATATGTCTATCATACAAAATAAACAAATCTATAAATTATGATCCTCTCCTATTTGTTCCAGTATAAGAGTTTGAAAGCATACTAATTAAATTATAATCTTAGGTAAGTAACATAAAACAATTGTGATACATATGATACAGACTTCATATTGTAAAAATGTAAGGCTCTTATAATTAAAGTATTATTAATATCCACTTAAGATTGTTAGTATCAAACATATTAAATATCAGCTATAAACCAGAGATTAGTATCCAAGGTGAAGAAGAAAAGTATAATATATGTGGATGTTTTGAAAAGACACCAAAATACCATTCGGTGCCTACTGACCACAGTCTACCAGAAGAAAAGAAAGTACGTACCAACAAGAGATCATTCAAAATAGAAAGAGAAATCGGAAAGAAAAATCTGAAGTCTGAGTGGAGGGGAAAGGAAAGGGGCAGGGCTTTAGAAGAAAGGAAATTGGAGAGATAATGTGTCACAGTCTCTTCGAGTCTGTTTTACGAAGAGATCTTTGCTAGCACAAAGTTAACAAAATGAGAAGAATACAAAACAATGCAGAGAAAGACAGTGACATGGGAGAAAAAACACTGAGGAGAATCAGAGAAAAAACTTCATTCAGTAAGCAGCAAGTAAACAGAAAGCAAGCCACGTGCGGGCTTCCCAGACGTTGGGAAAGATTCCATTATTATCTGAGTGAGATGATTACTCATCTCATTCTTTTTTAAGTCATACATATGGTTTGGTATGTATGACATATTTTATAACTGAAAAAAAAGTAGAAAGAACATAGAAGCCAAATCAATAACAATTCTGATGTTGTTAAACAATACCACAGATAGGTTTTTAGACATTAAACTGTTAGAATGCTGAAGGGAAGAACACTACCAAAAGAAGGAAAGATCACCAAAGAGAGCACAGACATCCTGCAGAAATAAAGATTCAAGGGAGACCAGGAAGAGTGCAGTTGACAGTATATGCAAAAGACACGGTCATTATAGTTTTAGGAATCATTCAAGAGTAGGTATAATATTTTGGCATTCACACAAGTTTGTGCTGTGAGTTTCTGATGTAAATTCGTAAGTAGGATAACTTGTTTAATTATGAAAATTACAGGTATGAAATACATTTGTACTTAGGTTTTCATAAAGTAAGAATTATAATGAAATAGTAATTAATGGTTGACATGATCTGAAATATTAAAACCTTACCTGGTAACCTCTGTCTCTAATTCATCATTTTTCTTCTTTTGTTGATTCATATTATATTGCAGAGATTCTAACTTCTCATAGTACTTTAATTGTTCCTTTTCATCCTCAGACTTTGAAAAACATTTTTAAAGAAAGTTAATTTTAAAAATCTAGAGACTCACTCTTCTTTCTTTAAAATATGATTCCTCATGAGCTCATGAGTAATATGTGTACACAGGTGTATAAAATGTAGTTGTAGACCTGATGCCAATAAGGACAGAGTTCAAAAACAATGACATTTCTTAAAGCAGCTGAAATGGATTTTACAGTGTCATCATTGGTTTCCTGGAATTTAAATTGCCAAACTTTCTTAAAAACAGAGGCTTTTACATGTAAAAATACTAAGTGTTAAAGAATAGATTTAAATAGTGGTTCTCTTTACATTTTAGTTTCAAGAAATGCTCCCAGAGACATTTTCATCAACATTTCAAGATTTTACAGGGTTTATGGAATCACATTTTCGTATGATAATCTTTGAAAACTTCCTGTGCAGTCCCCCTTACATTGTGATAATCTGACATGAGCATCAGATGAAGACTCTCATTCTCTGTAAGCGTTCTTCCATAGGTTTCAATTTCTCCTTTTCTAGTAAATATTTTTCTCTTTAAAGTTTATCTTCTCTATATTATGTAAAAACATAACTTTTTCTTGATTCCTGTAACTTTTTCTGTCATCCTGTTTTTCTCCTTAGACTCTAACCCTCTTTAATATGTGGTCTCATCCCCAGGTCCATATTTTCGCCACTTAATCTCTTCTTTTACATGAGAGCCTGACTTTCTGTCCTTATAATTGCGCGAAAACATTTTTCAGGGTCATCTCTTTTAGTCCTTGTCCTGCTTTACTTCTCAGCAGCAACTGATAAGGATGCCCACACCCTTTCTATAGTCTTCTCAGCCCAACTCATCTCTAAACAGCAGTCCTGGTGGTCAGGCCTTGACCCTTTTCTCTTCCTCTTTTTAAATGCTCTCAGTTCCTTACATCCCAGTGCTTCAAACCACATTCCCTCATCTACAGTGGCAGCCTTGACCCCTTTACTGAGGTCATCTGTACTTTCCTTTTTCCCCTGGAGCTCCTCATAGACAGTGTCCCTCAACCACACACTCATAAACCATGACTTGCTGTGGATCAGCTCATCTGGTACATTTCATGGGGATTCTTATCACTGTGACTGTGAACATAGCGTTATTTTCAGATCTTGGCAGCTCCTCACCCTTAGGATGTTGACCAGCATACTTTGTCCTGTTTTTCTCTCAGAATGCATACGTTTTTCATAAGGTTCACATTATCTACTATTCGCCTTTCCATTTTTGTTTGCTCTATTGAATAACTTCCTATTCCTTGGGACCTGACCTGACCTATGGAAGTGTTCTGAAATTCCTTTCGCAAGTACACTCCACCATCTTGTTTGAAGGCTTAAGTCAGTTGGAGCTATCCTTTCTTCCCAGTCCAGATGCTTCCTCTCACATTGTGTGAATCAAATATCTTAACCCAGGTACTATCTCACCTGGGGGGCTATTGATCGAATTCGTTGAAACCTGTCGTAATTAAACTTTTGATTTACAGGGTAGACCTTATGGTGGCTGATAATTCTGTCGAGATCCTAATTACTTCCCCTAGGAACCTATCGTCCCTCATTATTTTGGTATAAGCTTCATCAGTTTTGGGTGTGCTTACAAATTTTTCAATTTTTTGACATTCAATATTATTTTATATTAATTTTAGGTGTACAGCATAGTGGTTAGAATTTAAGTAATTTAACAAATTGATTCCCCTGACTCATCCAGTACCCACCTGGCACTATACATAGTTATTGTCATAGTATTAACTATATTCCCTATGCTTTACATTACATCCCCGTGACTATTTAGTAACTACCAATTTGTACTTTTTAACCCCTTCACCTTTTCCACCCTGCTCCTAACTCCTCTCCCACCTATCACCCTAAATTACCTAGTACTCATCTGATGCCATGTGTTGTTATTGCAATATCATTAATACATTCCTTATACTATACCCTGGATCCCCATGACTACTTTGTAACAACCAATTTGTACTTTTTAATCTCTCCCCTTTTAACCCACTTCACAAACCCCCTTCCAGCTGGCAACCAACAAAATGTTCTTTGTATGTATGAACTTTTTTCTGTTTGTTTGTTCTGTTCTTCAATTCCACTTAGAAGCACAGTCACAGTGCATCTTTCTCGGTCTGACACACTCCACTCAGCACTGTACCCTCCAGGTCCATCCACACCGCCACAGATGGCCAGAGCCCATTTCCTTCTGTGGCCAAGCAATATTCCATTGCATACATGTATCATCTCTTCTTTATCCATTCATCCATTGATAGGCTGCATGCCCATCTTGGCCATTGTAAAGAATCCTGCAGTGAACATATTGATGTACACATCGCCTCGAATTGGCATTTTTCGGTTTCTTTGGATAAATTCTCTGAAGTGGGATATCTGGGTCATTCTTCAACTCTTGTGATAGCCTTTGTTTAAAAGTCTATATTGTGTGATACAAGTATTGCTCCCTCGGCTTTTTAAATTTTATTTTGTTTTCATGAAATATCCCTTTATTTTCAGTCTCTGTGTCTTTTGATCTGAAGCAAGTCTGTTGTAGGGAGCATATGTAAGGATCTTATTTTCTTATCCTTTCAGCCACCCTGTGTTTTGATTGGAGAATTTAATCTATTTACACATAAAGTAATTGTGCATAGATATGTAGTTACTGCTATTTTATGATTGATGTTTTTGTTCTTCCTTTTTTGTTCCTTTTAAAGAAGTCCCTCTAATATTCCTTGTAATACTGGTTTGGTACTGATGAACTCCTTCAGTTTTTTTTTTTTTTCCTCCAGAAAGCTCTTGATCTGTCCTATGATACTAAATTATAGCTTTGCTGGGTAAAGAAATCTTAGTTGTAGGCATGTCTTTCATCACTTTGAATATTTTGTGCCAATCCCTTCTGGCCTACAAAGTTGCTCTTGAGAAATCACCTGCTAGTCTTATGGGTGCTCCTTTACAGGTTACTAACCGCTTTTTTCTTGCTGTTTTAAAAAGTCTTTATTTGCCTATAAACTTTGGCATTTAATTATGACGTATCTTGGTATGGGCCTGTTTGGGCTCATCTTCTTTGAAATTCTGGGCTTATATGTCCATTTCCTTTACCAAATTAGGGAAGTTCTCAGTCATTATCAAGTACATTTCGAATTCCTTCATTTCTTCTTCTCGTAGTACCCCATATGATAATGTTGGTATGCTTGACATTCTCAGAGGTCCCTTAAACTGTCCTCATATTTTGGATTCTTTTTGCTGTTCTGACTGGGTATTCTCTGCTACCGTATCTTCTAAATCACTCATTCGATTCTCTGCTTCATCTAGTCAGTTTTCATTCCCTCTAAGACATTCGCTTTTTCAGTTATTTTATTCTTTACTTATGACTGGTTCATTTTTATGTTTTCTATCTTCATTTTTATGTTTCCTATGTCTTAGTGGAAGTTCTTCTTGAGGTCCCTGAGCATCCTAATAACCAGTGTTTTGAACTCTGCATCTGATAGATTGCTTGTCTCTATCTTGCTCAGTATTTTTCTGGCGGTTTCTTCTGTTCTTTTAGTTGGCATGTTTCTTTGACTCCCCATGTTGGCTCCCTCCTTCTGAATGTTTCTGTGTATGAGGTAGGACTGCTGTGTCTCCCAGGCCTATTTGAGTGGCCTTAGATAGTAGGTGTCCTGTGGGGCCGTGCGGCACAGCCTCCTTGTTACCCAGAGCCGGGGGCGGCAGCTCTGCCCCTTGTGTGAGTTCTCTGTGCTCTCCTGTTGTAGTGCAGCCTTGGGCCTTATATAGTAGGTGTCCTGTGGGGCCGTGTGGCACAGCCTCCTTGGTACCCAGAGCCGGGGCGGCAGCTCTGCCCCTGTGTGAGTCCTCTGTGCTCTCCCAGGCCTATCTGAGTGGCCTTATATAGTAGGTGTCCTGTGGGGCCGTGTTGCACAGCCTACTTGTTACCCAGAGCCGGGGGCGGCAGCTCTGCCCCTTGTGTGAGTTCTCTGTGCTCTCCCAGGCCTATCTGAGTGGCCTTATATAGTAGGTGTCCTGTGGGGCCGTGCGGCACAGCCTCCTTGTTACCCAGAGCCGGGGGCTGCAGCTCTGCCCCTGTGTGAGTCCTCTGTGCTCTCCTGCTGTAGTGCAGCCTTGGGCCTTATATAGTAGGTGTCCTGTGGGGCCGTGTGGCACAGCCTCCTTGTTACCCAGAGCCGGGGGCGGCAGCTCTGCCCCTTGTGTGAGTCCTCTGTGCTCTCCCAGGCCTATTTGAGTGGCCTTATATAGTAGGTGTCCTGTGGGGCCGTGCGGCACAGACTCCTTGTTACCCAGAGCCGGGCGCGGCAGCTCTGCCCCTTGTGTGAGTTCTCTGTGCTCTCCCAGGCCTATTTGAGTGGCCTTATATAGTAGGTGTCCTGTGGGGCCGTGTGGCACAGCCTCCTTGTTACCCAGAGCCGGGGGCGGCAGCTCTGCCCCTGTGTGAGTTCTCTGTGCTCTCCCAGGCCTATCTGAGTGGCCTTATATAGTAGGTGTCCTGTGGGGCCGTGCGGCACAGCCTCCTTGTTACCCAGAGCCGGGGGCGGCAGCTCTGCCCCTGTGTGAGTCCTCTGTGCTCTCCCAGGCCTATCTGAGTGGCCTTATATAGTAGGTGTCCTGTGGGGCCGTGCGGCACAGCCTCCTTGTTACCCAGAGCCGGGGCGGCAGCTCTGCCCCTGTGTGAGTCCTCTGTGCTCTCCCAGGCCTATCTGAGTGGCCTTATATAGTAGGTGTCCTGTGGGGCCGTGCGGCACAGCCTCCTTGTTACCCAGAGCCGGGGGCTGCAGCTCTGCCCCTGTGTGAGTTCTCTGTGCTCTCCTGTTGTAGTGCAGCCTTGGCTGCTGTTTGCATGCCAATGGGAGGGATTGATGCTCAGACTGTGTGGTTGTGAGGACTGACCACGACTACAGTGGAGGAGCTGTTTTGCAGGGGCTGCCCCTATAGAGCAGGATTTGCTTTAGCAGGGCACTGGTGTCTGCCCTGTGTACACTTTGGTTGTGTCTTTCTGGGAGGCACCAGAGCGGTGATGCTCCTGCTCTGTCCAAAGATGGCCACCAGGTATGTCAGCCCTAGGGACTCCTAGAAGTGGCCCACCCCCAGGCCTAGTTCAGCCGCAGCCTATGTCCTGCAGAGGGCCACCTAGCTTGACCACAAAGCAGGATGCAGATGGCGCCACCTGCACCGGCTTTGGAGGTGCCTCAAGAGTTCCAGTTATGAACCACAGCCAGCTTCCATTAGTGCCATCTTGGGTCTACACAGCAAGAAGTAAAGGACAGCTGAGGCCACATAACGCTTGTTTAGGTTTTGTGAACCTTTGAGAGATTTTAGGCAAGTCTGCAGCATGAGCCAAGACAGGATGTTTTTTTTTTGGAAAACTCACTGGAAGAAGCTTGGGTTGGCTCTCAAGTTAGGTGGGGCAGGTTCTCAGGGAATCACCAGGGTGGGTGGACAGTGTTAGCCAGGTTGATGTAGACTCAAGAGATGGAGGCCGTCTATGTCTCACACTGCAACAGGTGATGGATCAGTACAGAAACAATGGATTCCACAAGCACCTCTGTGTGGGAAGAAGCTCCCCTCCAGCCATCACCCTAAAGGCAAAAAACTTAGTTCCTCCCCTTATATCCCTGAACTACTGCCCAGTGTTAGAGTTCAGGGCAAATGAATCTGTCAGTTAGTAAGCCCATTCCAAGCCCTATAAAAGAATCAACTGGGACTCTAGCCACCCTTTTCATCTCACCCAACCAGAATGACCAGTGGTTTCCACAGCCAGAAGCTATGGGGACATCTCTCTCTAGCATTGGAATCCTGGGCTAGGATGCCTGGTGTGGAGCTGGGACCTCTCACACCCCTAGTGGACCTCGACAAGCAAGATATCCCTCTAGACTTCTGACAGTAGCACAAGGGTCTGGCATCAGCTCGTTCTGTTTTTCTGCTCCTCCTACCAGTCTCGAGGTGACTTCTTCTGTATGTCCCTAGAGGTAGGACGACTTTGGTTGAGCTAGACTTCAGGTGATGCTCAGTGATGATTGTTCTGTAGTTTAGTTGTAATTTTGATGTGGTCGTGAGAGGAGGCAAGCATGGCATTTACCTACTCTGCTATCTTGACCACAAATCCCCAATTTTTCAATTTTTGATACCTTAATATAATAGATTTCTCTATAAAGCTGTGATGTGACAACTCATGGAACTCACATTCATGTAAGACTCCTTATCAACACATTATCATGTCACTCATATGAAAAGTATGTTAGCAACATAATGTGACTTAATTGACAAGAAGTCTAGACAAAAATTTTTTTTCAAAGTTTCTTTGGCCACAAGAAGGACCATCAGAACAATCTTCTGTTTCCCTTGATGGGCATGACTGTCTAATGAAATTGCTTAGACCTGGCTACTGTGACTGAAAGACACCAGCTGGAAGGTACATCTATGTCATTGGTCCACCTCAGGGGTCACAATGCGATCTTATGATGAGAAATCCTAGGGAGCCTCTCCTACAGAGGACAGGAGGATGGCAGAGGAATGTTGCTCTGCTTAGGAAAGATAGTGACACGTTTTTCACTGTCCATCAGGAAATTGTCATCCTGGATGACACATCAATCTTTTCTGACATCGAACTGTTCAATCTTTAAAAGCGTATGATTAACTCAAGTGAGTGGAAAAAGATTAGTTTCTAAACTTGCAAAGCTAGAAGCACTATGTTACTATGTAAGGACTTGATTGGGCATTCATTTCTACTTTTACACTGGCATCTCTTTTCTTTTTCAAAATCCAACAAGGAGAAAAGTATATTCTTTTCAGGAAACATTTGCCTAATGACCCAGTATTCGTTAATGATGAAGAAAACAAATTAGAACATTAAAAGTAATTCATTCTCCAAATCTCACTAAACGGTTTAGATTTCAAGGGAAATTTAGAATTCTGGATCAAATCATTACTCAAATGCCTGGACTCAAACAGATATTTGTAGTCCGATGTTTGTGGCAGCATAAATAGCAATAGCCAACAGTTGGAAAAACCCAAATGTTGGACAAACGAAAGGATAATTGAAACATGGTGTATGTCAAATATTGCCTTTAGACTATCACAATCTTTTTCTATAAAAATCTTACTACAAAAATCATTAATTTTATGAACTGAGATTTCTTTCTCTGTGGAGAGGAATTACGTTACTCCCAGCAAGTAGTATCAACATGAATACAGTACTTTTATTAATGAGACTGTTCTTATTGTCTAAAATATCCTTATATGGTACTATGACAGACATAGAAATTCCTTTGCAGTATGACAGAAATGAAGAGATTCACTTACCAAACTTGTACCTGACAGGTGCCTGTGAAGTTGTTCGATTATGCCCATTAGCTTTTGAATTGTCAGTATTAGGTCAGTATTTTCAGCTTTAAGCCTAAAGTGAATATTTTGACATAATTATTCTCACACATTGACTTTAAAGCATACCACATAATCACTGAACAAATATCTATGGTGCAACTACATAAAATCTTACAATTTGAAAAGCGCATGATTTGGCAATTGTGCTATTTTTCTAGTTGTGAATTTTGCATAATGTGCAAAATTAGAGATAATGTACACAAATTATTCTTTTCAAGGTAGCTCAAAGCTGACATTTTGACCCAGCTTCACACTCATGTGTTTATTGTTATAACTGATCTAATGGTCATACTACACTACACATCTGCTTTATAAATACTCAAGTTATTTTCTGTGCTGCTTTAACTTATACTTTTGCACGTGATCTTGCATCTTCTCAGTGCATCGTGCATCCTCTGGATGTCGAGCTCCTGCTTCTTGCAGCTAAAATAAAGAAAAAGTTATGTTTACTGATGATCTATGACATCTGACAATTAAGTTCGCAAACCTGTTGCAATGATGTTGCTCCCCTTTTTTTATATATATGTGAGGGACTGTTCATTATGAATTTCTACCAACTGGACACACAGTTAACCAAGTTTACTCTTTGGAATTGCTTAAAAGATTGTGTGAAAAAGTTAAGACGACCTGAACTTTTAGCCAACGACTCATTGCTCTTGCATCACGACAATGCACCAGCTCACAGGGCACTGTGTCTGAGGGAGTTTTTAGCCTGTAAACAAATAACTGTATTGCAATACCCTCCCTACTCACCTGATCTGGTCCCCAGTGACTAAATATGTCATTATCCAAAGATAAAGAAAATATGGAAAGGAAGACTATTTGATGACATTCAGGACATCAAGGGTAATATGATGACAGCAATGATGGCCATTCCAGAAAAAGAGTTCCAGAAGTGCTTTGAACTGTGAACTAGGCGGTGGCATTGGTGCAGAGCTTCCCAAAGGGAGCTTTGTGACCGCAGTGATAGTCAGCAACGAGGTATGGAGCACTTTTTCTTGAATGAGTTCTCACAATTATCATACCTTGTGGTACAAATACCCAAGAAATCAAACATACTGTATTCCAAGCATCCCATCAACTCTAATTTTAAATATTCACATAAGTGAATTACCAGGCTAGTCCAGTGATTATGAAAGTTAACAGGCTACTCTTGGGGGCAGTCAGATAGTCATGGAATAGTTTGAGGGGCAGTAACTAAATAAGAGCCAAAATGCCTGGGTTTTTATCCCAAGTCCACCAGTTATTAGCTGGGTGACCTTGAGCAAAATACTTAAATTTTTTGGGTCTCAGTTTCTTCATGTATAAAATGAGACAATAGTGGCATCTACCTCACTGGGATATTGGGAAGATTAAATTAGGGAACATATGTAATAGAAAAGGACATGGCACACAGTAAAATCAAAGGGTTTGCAGTTAGCATTATTGTTGCTGTATTTTAGGTTCTAATAAAATTTGATATTTTACACAGATGGGATGCGAATGGAAGTGGTCTCTTACACCAGTTACACTGAAATCATTCATCAAACTATCAGCAATGTCAAAAAATGGGGAGCATTAAGCCCAGAATATAACCCCAGTACTAAAATCCTTTTACCAATTCCAAGAGCCAACAGTACATTTTCTCTGCTTCTAATAATGTATACGTTCCTATGTACACTCAGTGTAGTCCATAATGAGTATGGACTACAATGCAAATACCACCTCCTGGATTGAACATACAATTTATATGACCGTGAGAGGCAGGGTAAAGCCACTGATATGGAAATAACGGACTCTAGTGCTAAAGCCAACTTTCCAAATCAATTCCTTCCCAGCAACTGGTTCTGTGGGGATGTGTCAGAACTCAGAGGAGCAGATGGAAGCAGCACGCTCTGGCAGATCAGAAAAGCCGTCCTCCGAGCTGTAGTTAGAATGTGCTATCGACCTGTACACCCTGGCTGGCTGCAGACAGGAAGGGCTGGCTCCCTTTTATTTTAGTTTTTTATTTTTATGGACAGGGGGAACATGAGCATTTCACTGAACAATTTTCTATTAGAGATGTGCTTTCAGTTTTATATATAATTGTGAGAAATATTTTCAGAATAAAAGTTTAATTATATCAATGTCTCCAAGGGGAAGTATTGGTTTGGTATAAAATATTTAATTTTATCCTAACAACTGTTGAAGAAAACATTTTCAATTTATGCAAGGATAGGTGCCATCACATCAAATACTATTTCCCCTTAGACAAACTTATACTTAGAAAGACAGAATTCTCTCTCATGAAAAATTGAAACTATGTCAAATTTAGGGCTTGATTGCTCTGCACAGACTATCCGACAAGTGCTGAGGAACACGGGTTCAATGAGAGTTCAAACAGTCAGAGAAAGCTTCATGGAGAGGCCAGATTGGGAGCCAGAAATCCGGGGGCAGGGAAATCAAAACACTGGCTCCCACCATAACTTGTAAACTCGTGTTCATAGCAGAATTATTAACAGCCAAAAAGTGGAAACAACACAAAGTTCCATCAGCTGATGAATGGGTAAGTATTTTGTCCACAAGGTGAAGCAACATTGGGCAATAGGAAGAAATAGCTCACAACTGATGTGTGCTACAACACGGTGGAACCCTGGAAACGTGATGTTACGTGAAAGAAGCGAGTCACAAGGGACCTCACATCGTGTGATTCCATTTACATGAAATATCCAAAGTAGGCAAATCTACAGAGACAGAAAGTAGATTGGTGGTTGCCTGAGGCTGGGAGAGACAGGAAGATAGGGTGACAGCTAAGGGATGTGGGGTTTCTTTTGGGGGTAATGGAAATGTTCTATAATTGTGGTGATAGTTCCACATCTCTCTGAATGTAACAAGAGATATTGAATTGTATATTTTAAATGGTGAAATATGATATGGGGATTGCATCCCAATGAAGATTAAAAAACACACAAATATAGTGAATCTGGATTATTTTCTTAATTCTCTATTGTGGGTGTGCATACTATAATGATCAACATATTTCTACACTTTTACAATATTTCAAAAATGAAAACAAAATGAAGGAAATGCCTACTTCAACTGGTTTGTATACTGAACTTTCTGTACAAGTTAGTTTGAAGTCCATGAAATATATACCAATGCTGTAACCATTTACAAAAGTGATGATAAGAAATAAGACAAATTTCTGAATCGTTCTAGTAAGCATTATCTTCTGATTTTAAATGGCTGCTTCATCCTGGTAATGGAGATATCACTACAAAATATTGTTTAGTAGGAAGAAAGTCTCTCGATTTCTATGAGGAATGCTGCCTATTTCTCAACGTTACCAAGGGTATAGATATAAGAAAAAACATACGTTGCAAATAGCAGGATGGAAGCCAGAGTTTAAGGAAGAAGTGCATTATAAAGATAATAAAATTATAATAAATTAATTACACCGAAAACACAAAAGAAAGCTGCCCTTGAAAATCAGGGTCTTAAAACACTTTATATTAATCAACTATAGATGAACTGTTGACAGGTTACATTTCTCACATACCTGACTCCTGATATGCTCTAATGTCTTGAAATCCTGTGTCTCAGCTTCTGAATTCATACGGTAACGTGATCTATCCTCCAGTGAAGCCTCTGACATAGACAGTTTTTTTGTGGAGTCAGGTAGCTCTTGTTGAAATCGTCTGCCAAGCATCTAGAAAGATGATTCTGTTAGTGATCTTATAATCACATCTATTAAATTATGTTAAAATTTGCTAACTCTAACATATTAATATAATATGTAACTCGAAAAAGATCACCCCATGCATCAGTTCACCTTGTTTTCTTCTTTTGGACACAATTCTGTCTACTGAATCTGGGTAAGACACAGAAGGTGTTATCCTGCTGCCCACTCACTATTACGAAGGTTACTTGAACAACAGATTCAGCCCCACTCTCCACTTCCCCTGATGAAGCCGCAGAGCTTAACAATCTACTGACATCTCAAGGGGAAATTGGTATGTCGGTGGGACTAGCGGTCGTCAAGTATACATTGTGGAATGTTTTCCCCCTTTTTTTATCACAGGCTTAAATTGACTTCACAGGTCCTCACATATGCAGTCCACTGCTCACAACCTTCCAACAGATTCCTGTATCTTAGAAGAAAAGCAAACTCATTCCAGTGGTCTTCATGGCCTGGACCTCCCTTCCTGCTACACATGAATCCTGCCTCCCCTCACTCGTCTGAAAATGGAGACCCAGTGCCAAATTAATAAATCAGAGACTGCTAAATTCTCTTTGAAATGGACAAACTTATGTCCAAATGATAGTAAATGGGCCTTGCGATGAGAAAAATGAATTTGTAAAAATATTCAAGGACAATTATAGATAGCAATGGGAAGATTAAATCAAGTAGAGTTTTGATAAAACTCCTCACATTTGTCCCAAATTATGATTTAATGAAAAATTAGCTGCCTTTAAAGAGGTCACAGGTCCTAAGAATACATTATTTGAGACTGAAATAGTTCCAATTTATATCAAATTGACATGAATAAAAACAAAATTATACCAACTAAAATGTGGAAGAAACTACTGAGGGAAAGGGACAGCATCTACACTTCAGTTCATGTGGGAAATCTAGAATTAACTCTCTAGGTAATCCACTTAATTGAACCTCTATCTCTAAAAACTCAGTTTGCATAGGAGCATTTCCATTTATCTGCTTCATAATGGTATTACAATGTGGTAACAGAAAGATGAAAATTATTATTGTAGCAGTATAAGACTAAATCATTCATATCAATATGTATCTAATAACAATTTATACCTTAAAATTTCATAGTCAACACAATGCCTTTACTCAAAGTAAAGCACCTCACAGGTCTAAGTTTTGTTTGCTGGATACAATGTATGCTTTTAAGCTGTTAGAGCAAATACATTTGTAATCTATATATTTTTAATATTCTGCTAGATTCAACATTTAGCCATCATCAAATATTTGAACATTGAATTTTCTTTCAGGAAATGTGAAAACTATCTTTCTGGATACTTACCTCTCTTTCTGATTTATCGTTTTCATACTGGCACATTCTTCCTTTCAAGTGATTCAATTTGCTGACTAACTCCTTAGGGCTCTCTTTCACCACTGGATCTTGTTTTTCACATTCAGCTTGACGCACTGTTCTAAGCCCCTGAAGCTGCTCTTCAATATTCATTCCTGACTTTTCATTATTGTCACTTTTGTGGAATGCATCATCCAGTTGCCTTCGAAGAAGCATGTTTCCACTCTGTAGGTCAGATCTTTCCTCCTTTAGGGATTCCAGCTTTCCAGTATACGGGTTCAATTTTTCTGGTTCCCTTTGATTCATGTGTTCAATTTCCTCCTCTTGACACTGAGTTTGGTTTAGGTCTTTCAGTACAGGTTCAGAAACCAATGTCCTTTCTCTGACATCATATCTTGCGTGAGGGAGCTCAGTGTCTAAGCTATTGGATTTACTTCCAGCTTTAGGAAGTTGCTGAGAATGAATCTCACTGTTTTCTTTTAGGTTACACATAGCAAACCCGATGTTGTCCACGAAATGCAAGCATTTATCTCTTAATTCCTGGAAAGAATTTTGTAGGGGTCTTAATTGCTTACTAAACTCATGATGATGGTTGGATTCCGCTTCTGTTTTCAATCTTTCTTTGCTTTGTCTTTCATTCTCCAGTTGAGAGTTCAGCATTGTATTCTCAGCTGTTGGGACATTAAGCTGTCTGTTATATTCAAATACTGTTTCTGTTAGCGTTTCGTCATTCTGTTTTATTGTCTTTTGAAGACGGTCCTTCTTTTCTTTTACATTTGCAGTGTCCTCAAAGTATTTTTTTTCCATTTCCTGCTTCTGAGTTATGAGTGTGTCCCTTTGTAGTCTTAGTATGGCGATTTCATCCTGCAACACGTGATTTTCATGCAACATGTCTTTTGCTTTTTCGTAACTCTCAGAATCCTAAGTAAAACAAAGGAGACTTGTAGCTAGCACTCAATGAAATGACATATCATGATATCCTCTGAAATTAAAGAAGAACCTAAGTGTTTATATAATGAAAAGGTTGCAGTACGTGGATATCCCACTGTAAAAATACAATGCTGAATCCAAACCTCCAACTTTATACGAGCATAAATTCCCCAAAGTTAAAAAAAATAATAATATAAGATGCTGAATCCATGAAAGTGAAAAAGAGAATTTTAAAATCATCAGAGAATTTTAAGAGTCTCAGAACTGGAAAGGCAGCAAACCCAGAAGGCATCAAATAGAAGATTAAGAAGTCTGACTACATTTTAAAATAGAGGTCACCGTGTGAATATACACCTATCCCACAGTAAGAGTATTCACTCTGCATACATTTGGACTGATTACATTTCCTAGAATTTTTTTTCCCAAGAATACTCAAAAGATATTCTACTTTTCTAATATTTTCAGAGTCAGTTGTAAGATGAAATCTACTAATCACTGATAAAACTAGGCATTACGCTAAGCACTTCTTTATACATCAATGAACTCTTCGTTATCACAATTTCAAATAGAATGATTACAAAGATGAGCAAGTTCAGGATTTTTTCCCAGGACTTTGGACTCTACAATAGGGTGCTTGCTGCTCTTCTAGTGTAAATATATAAATTCAAAAGAAGCCTTAGATTTCAAAAAAAACTCAGGGTAAATAGGCTAAAAATTATAGAGCTCTTCTTAGAAAATAGAAAATTATTGTTAGAAAATATTTGCTGCTGCTTAAGTGTTGTTTCCTTTTCATAATGTTTAAAGGAGAAATAAATGAGAAATAGGGGAAAACACACTGACTTCTTTGAATAAAACACTCACCAATAAATTATCACTAAGTATGCATCATGGCATACAATTTTCTTCAAAAGTTCCTAGCACTGAAATAGGACTCTACTTGGAACAAATTGTTCCTTTTCTCAAAAGTAGGAGAATGAGATCTAAAAGATGGTCTCTGCACTGGCTATACTTCTACTCCTTACAATCAGCGGAAGTGAAAACTGACCTCTCTACTAATACAGCAAGGGGATGAAATCACTGCCTCAAATTGAAACTTCTGTTATTAGTAACAATAGTTTTGAGATTGTAGAAAGCTCATCGATCCCTGTAAAAAGTATTGAAAACCTCCCCTTTAGATGACACATTGGGAACGTCACTACTTGACTGTTGGACATAAAAGGATTTCAATCAAGAATATAATTTATTGCAATGGACCAAAAATGTCACTCTCCCTAAAATACACACACACACACACACACACACACACACTTTTAAAATCCTCTACAATTCCCATATGTACAACATTGGTTTTTAAAATATGTACATACACACATATTTGAAAATGACTAAACAAAATACCTCAGAATTCATTTTCTTAAGATTTATTTCTGTCTCCTTTTGTTGTTGAAGGCAATTGGTCAGAACTGTGTCATGTAATATTTTGTTGTCCTGTTCTCGGGAAAGTGGCCTCTGAGTGTTGTTTTCCTCTTGTACAACCTAGAGAATCGAATATGAACAAAGAAAAATTAGAATATAACTAAAATTTAACTGTTAAAAATCTTAATCTACGTTTACTTACTCCCAAATTATCGGACTTTAATTAGAAAGTGAAAAATAACTTGCCTTAGTCTAAATTAGAAGAAAAACATGAATCCGCAAAACTAATTTTGTCACTGTTTGAACTAAACAATTGGTTATATGTTAAATCCACCCAAAAAATGAAACAGTAGATGATTTTTAATGTCACAGAGGCTTTCTCATTTAAAATAGTTCACCTCACCATGTCTTAAATAGTGAGCCCCTACAGTGAATTTAAGAATATCTTTTAAAGATTAATAACTGGAGAATAGGCAAACTTTAATTAGAAGCCCACATCATTAACATCAATCAGTAAGAGAAGTAAATTCCTAAATATTAATTCACATTATACACTATGAGTGTTACACATTGTGTTATACATTGATATAATTATCTGTTGCATCCAATTCTAACTTATTCAATACCCACTAGTAAGAGCAGACAAAAAATTAAATCATATTTACTGATTTCCTACACTGAAAGGAAAGATATTAGAAAGTTACTGTTTGTGTCCTAACAACCAAAGGTCCCATCCTGAGAAGATGTGATTCTCTTAAAAAGCAGTTGAGTTGAGTGCATGACCCCATTCTCTCCCTGAATGTAGACGCAGAGTCCATTACACAGAGGTCACAAGGAAGAATCCATCTCTAACCTTGGCCTTAGTGACCAGCCATACGGAACTGCACATTTTGAACCCCTGAAAATCATGACTCCTTTCACGTGAGCCTGAATCAGTGGCCATCATTTTTTTTTTAATTAATTAATTTATTTATTAGTTTCAGGTGTACAAAACAAGGTAATACTTAGACGTTCATCATTTATATCCCTCATACTGTGAACCCCCGTCCCCCCATCCACTATCCCTCCGACCTCACACTGAACCATCACATTATATATATAAAATTATAGTTGGCATTTATTAATGTTTAGCTTCTGATGTACAATGCCATGATCAGGTATCCACAGTATCCCTGAGGTGGTCTCCCAAATAGGACGCATGTCCATCGGATACCCAACAAAATCTTTACAACATTATAGAATACCATCATTTTTACATGGTTCATAATTTCAACTGTCTCATCATGTGATTCAGTATTTGATGTTACTTTCTTTTTTATTTAAGGGAGTTATAAAAATTAAAGGAGCAAACAACATTCAGGACTTTATTATTATTTTTTTTGCCTCAATCCAAAGATAAAGTTGAGCTATGAATATCTATAGATTCTAACAACATTTTAAGTTTTGTAACTAGTTCAAATGTTATAAATATCATTCAGTTATGACCTTTTGACTCTAAAAGGCTAGCATGGAAGGTAATTTCAATTGGACTCTATTATATTATTAAAGCACAGAAAACCATATTATACTAGAAATTTAAAATTAAATTTCACATACATGTGTGTAGTTCTTTTCGTTTCCATCAAGCCTCGCTTGTCCTTCCTCTGATGTCATTCCTAGGTGTTGTCCTGCTGACAAATCTATGTATTAGTTAAAACGAACTACTTAGAACAATTAGATAAAAGCTATAATCTTTATAAATACAGAAAATAACATCTTATCAACTGAGACTTCAAATTAAGCGTCATCTTTTCCTGAATATTTACTTTACTTAAGAAATACTTCTAATTAGCTAACACTTCTAATTAGCTAACAAACCATTTGGGAAATATGAGATGTCACAAAGTGAAAGGCATACAAACATGTCAAAAATTCATCCACAAATTAATTCAATGAACATCGATAGAAAAACAATCAGAAAAAAACCCTACAATTTAGAAATGCAGTACAAACACATCGAGTTGCACTATATACTCTGTTCTCTACCTCGTAATATACCTTTTGAACAACACCCTAAGATTCAACTGCAATGTCATTCATTGTTTCCAGAATGACTTACTTCTGATGCATTTATCAGTGTACACCCTTCCTTATATCTGAAATGTTTTCCTCTACTATTCTGAAAATTTCTTTTCACCTTTGAGGATTCAGCACTGGGGTTTAAGGAAGAAGACAGAGAAGAGGAGACAGACTGCGGACACAGCTGAGATTCCCATCACTGCTGGGAAAGTCAATTCTAAAATATATAAAGCCATAGAAAATCCAAGAAATATTTGATTGTTGGTTTCGGAAGGTGCTTTTTCATTTACAATACATACAGTTTTAACTGATACTTTTGAATTCAGAATATAAAACTAAAGCTAAGAAACTATGTTTTGTTTCACTAGGCAACCTTTAGATCTTTATGAAGTTTTCCCATCTGGTCCTAATGTTCTAAGTATAATTCTGCTGCCCACTCCCCAGAGTATGCTAAATACTAGTCTAAAGGAAATCACGCTTTCACCTCATTATCTTTCTTATTTCCATATGTTATTGTGGTTCAGGAAGAATGCCAATGTCTTGCTAAAAGTCATTCTGTTTGGCTGTTAAGTTCCATAAACAGAGTAAACATGAAGTAGATTTTGCCACAAAATGACTATTGGAAAGTCAGAACTACGATCAACCTACATAGAGGTGGGCTAGAGTTGAACACTTTCTGTTTCTTTATTTCCTTCTTTGCTTTCTCTGTTTTCTGGTAGCTGTGATTCACTCAAGTCATGGAGCCTATAATTACATAACAGAAACACACCTACAATCTGAGTCTCTAGTTTATCTATTACGGTCATCTGTCCAAACTCTGTGGATGCTGACAGAGTTTTGCTCATGGAGTGTGATGCAAATGGCCTTTTATCACCAACTTTCCAATCCCTGCATCTTTGACCAGTTTCATGATTGGAGGTCAAAGAAGTAGAATCCCAATCTGAATTCTGGGATTAAGTTTTCATTTATCAGGATGTAAAAATAACACAAAGTTGACTATCTTGTAAAACTTCCTTTTTCAGAGAAGCAGTCACACGTCCTCTTTTCCCCCAAACACACTATTCCTTCAGAATACATTTTATTTTAGGTGTCCTACACTTGCCATTTACATAGGTAAGTTTAATTAACTATTGTCACGCAGCAATTTCTATTACATAATGTGTTTCCAATTAAATATTTCCTTCTTAATAGTTAAGATGGTGCAGGGTATGCTTTTTTTTGTTACTGTCAAAAGTTATGTGTAACCACTTAAGTTTAAATATGCATGACAAACATGGGTTTACAAAAACTTTTAATGAATCGTACTACTTCAAATAAGAAACTATTTATTATAAGAAAATGGTCTTTTCTAAATGCTCCAATATCTTCAGAATTCGTTTTTAAACCTTAGATAAATAGATATTCATATGACAAATTACAGTCCTGGGCGACCTTATTGTTTCCAAGGAAAAATGGGATCAAACTGGGTCCCCATGAGCTCCAAAGAGTACAGGGCACCATGAGACAGAAAACAAATACATAACAAAACATTTTCCTTTTGCTTTTTAAACACAATCTCAGCTTAAATCTATGAGACAAGTGAAAGAAAACCACAACAACTGTAGAAGTGAAGCTTTAAAGCCTCTTTTATCACTTCACATCCAGGAAGCCCGTACATCATTTAAAACGGTGGTTTCCAATGTCATGTGAGAATCCGTGAAGTCCCAAGGTCTGTCAGTCGAGGGGCCCGAAAAGGTCAAAGCTATTTTCACAGAAAGACTGAATGTCATTTGCCATTTTCACTCTCATTCTCTTCTAAATGTACAGTAGAGTTTTCCACAGCCGTGATATCACAGCTCTGATGGTGACATCATAGCTCTATGGTTACTGGGTCGTAGCTCCAATGGCTCACGCAATGCATGACTGTGTGTGCTCGTATTTTAAATTGTTCAGTTTTTATTTCTAATATTGTAACTTTCTATGGAGACTACCGACTTAAAAATATTCTTTGGAATTCTCAATAATTTTTAATAGCATAAAAGCATCCCAAGGCACAAAAGCTTCAGAATGCCTTTTTTCAAAGATTGTGTCTACCAAATATTCATTATCATTAATTACTTCTCCCATTTTTAATAATCGAAGACACCATAGGCGCACGTACACACATAGCCAGTGTCTGCTCAGCAGAACATCTGGTTGGCTTAAGACCATCAGTGTCACAACACTAAGAGGAAGTAAAGTTAAAACACAAATGACATGGTAGCAACTGAGGCTTACTTGGGTAAACGTCAAAATTCAAATGACCATTTGAAACGCTGGAAGTATCTTCCAGTTTGATTATTAACCTCTGAGAACCCCTATTAAGTACAGGGGTTCCAAACTGGGACATTTAGGATATCGAAACAAGAGGAGAAACATTTTAGTGAAGTCACCCTTTTAAAATCTTGTTTTCTTATTCCTGTCGATGTCTTTTTTCTCAAACATCGATACCAACAATGACATCACGTTGTTTATGTGAAATACTTCAATTAAATTTGTAACAAAGGAAAGTAAGTCTGAATAGAAGACTGTGAGCATGTCAAATGTCCTTGCGTACTCCTTCCCAAAATTAAATTGGTATTACACAGTGTACCTGGTCTGAAGGGTTGCACATCGTCCATTCCTACAGCTCTGTTAGGAACAGGATCTTCCACTTCAATGCTCGGCTGAAGGGGTTAGGAAACAAGATGATTAGTAATTAATGGACACTTCACACCATCTCTAGTTAATAATTCAGGATGAAAATGTTAAAGTTATCACCTCCAAGAAAAGGATTTTTTGAAAAATATGTGTTTAAGCATATATTAGGTTCGTGCAAACGTAATTGCAGATTTGCAATTTTTTTTAACCTTTTAAACCTCAATTACTTTCACAACAACCTAATACTTTGATAAGTGTACTTGATATAACTGTTAAATATTTCTAATGACAGACTTGTTTTTTAGTGTTAAAACAAGATACTTGCTTGACATGGTAAGAACCCTTGGTGTATGTCCAGTTGAGTTTAGACAGAACATTTTAGAACCTACTTCATCTATGTCAACAAGAGCTAGGAAAAACCGAACTCTTATTGGACAAAAAATTTGATAGAAACACATGATTGAACCAAGTGGCAAAGAGATAAGAAAAACTTTTCATTAAATTGTGTTTCAATAAATGATAGGAAAAATGTTATATATAGTTATGCAACTTTTCAAAAAAGTATAATAATTTCTAATCAGGGAAAAATAAGAACATTTATTTATTATAGTCATCTGAAATGTACCAGACACTTACTATGCACATTTTATTTCTTTTCCACCCAAAACAACAAATATGAAAACAGTTTGATGATGGTTACCCCACTTCCTGCTTGGTGGCCATTCCAAGACATTAGAATGAAATGATGAACAGATGTGATCCATTGTTGTCTCTGCCCAGCAGGTTTTGCTCCTAGATCTTCACATGACTGGCTCCTTCTCATGCTTCACTTGGCCGTTTTTGTCACCCTCAGAAAGATCTTTCCTGACCACCGAAACTGCACTCCCACTCCTATTCCAACTACAACCGTGCCCCCCCCATGACAATATTCTCTAACCCAGCATTCTCCATTCTCTTTAAATGACCCAGATATAGTGACTTACAATGGACTGTTCATTTGTTTTTCTGCTCCTACAGCTACAGCTGAACCCCTGAACTTCCCCATTCAGTGTCTAACTGCCCAGCACAAAGCTGGTATCTAACTAGAAATTTACTCAAGGTGAAACACTGAGCTTGCACCAACAGAGCCTCAAGTACCGAAACACTACACATCTACAGGGTATCGCCTATCACAGTCTCCTGAAGTTTAGCATCCCCCAGATTAGAAATTCACATGCTTCTGACTTTTCCACTCTGTTCTTAACACTACTGCCATTTGATTGTCCTTCAGGTTTACAGAAAGTGTCCTCACCATTTAGTAAGTCACTACGGCCCACTGTGATCATTGATTTTATATTTCTATAGCTCCCTTTACACTTCGCAAAGTGTTTTCACATTTGTTACCACATTAGTTCATTCCACATACTGAAAGGTAGGCATAAGTACCATTACGACAAATGAGGTCACTGACATCCGACAGGTTAAAAAGAAGTTTCCCCAAGATCCCACAGCTAGTAAGTGACCGATCCAGGATTCTAGTGTGTTCTTATCGTCAAACACAGTGCCTACACCAGTAGGCTGCAGTTGCCTATATCAGAGGATCACACCTTTCTTATATCTTTCAACAGCTGTCATCTCACATTGGCTCATCATTACATTGTACTTCTAGTACTACGAGTACGGTCGCCATCAAGTTACTCAATGCTTGCTATTTTAACTGAACACGACAGTTGTTACATATTAAAGCAGCACTCAGCCAAATTGTTGTTAGTGTAATCCAACATATTATTAGTATACACCAGGCTTTTCCTACTGTAGAAAATGTCCTTGCGGACCTATTTGACAATACAAATATAATGATACTTTGATATCCCAGACATTATGTTTCCTAGTTCCAAGTTACAAACAAACCCTACTATCTAAATTCTTTCTGAATTTCATTAGGATATTTACACATCCACAAAAACCACAAAGTCATGCATTTGGGCATAGTTCGAACTGGAATAACTTTAATTTTTAGGTAAAGTTAACTTCACAACCCAAACCGATTCCTTATGACTTGGAAGCCTACGTGTTTTATACTATTCCCAAGATTCTGTAGCTATTGAGTTACCCATCCAGGATTCCATTCTGTTCTTTCCTCAAACACAGTGTCTAGACCAGTAGGCTGCAGTTGCCTGTATCAGAAGATCACACCTTTCTTATCTCTTTCCACAGCTGTCACCTCGCATCAGCTCATCATTACTTTGTACTTCTATTACTACAAGTATGGTTGCCATCAAGACACTCAATGCATGCTATTTTAACTGAACAAGACAGTTGTCCTGTATTAAAACAGCGCTCAGCTGATTACTGTTAGTATAATCCTACGTATTATTACTATTCACTATGGTCTTTTTTCATTGGAACGGTTTCTTGCAGATCTATTCGACATTACAAATATAATAATACTTTGATGTCCCAGGCATTATCTTTTCAAGTTCCAAATTATTAAAAAATAAACACCCTACAATCCAATTTCTTTCTTTCTGACTCATTAGGACATTTGCACATCTACAAAAAACACAGAGTCATGCATTTGGGCATAGGTTGACCGGGAATAATTCTTTAGCTTTTAGGTGAACTTAACTTCACAACCCAAACTGATTCCTTATGACTTGGAAGCCTTAGTGTTTTATGCTTTTCCACACTGACTTCCTTAAGTGACACTTGCAAGTTAGCAGAATTGTACTACGCTGTCTTATTATATTACGCACATAGCTAGTTTATTCATTATAGGATAAACCATAAAAAATGATTTGTATGAGGAAATGCAGAGGCGAGAAAGTAAAGTCAAAGCATACCTTTTTCATTTTAACATCACTCAATGGTGATATTTAAAATAGTAATGATAATAATAATAGTGTAAGACAGTACCTCAGAATCCCAAGGTGATTCTTCATCTTCATCTTGTTCTAATCCTAATGATGACTTTATAACTATAAAATGTAGTCACAGGTACATTAATGTGAACATATATTACTATGCATTTTAAGTACACATTCAGTCGTGCTTATTTCCATAAAAGTAATAGCAGAAAAGAATTCAGGGGAACGAAGCATTTGCAAGAAGAAGCAGCTGTTAGTAGTGGGGATACTTTTGCCCAAAAGATAGGAAAAAATGCTTAAAAGAAATGAATATCACATTTGGATCGACACATGTTAGATTTCTTTATAGCAGAGCTTAAGCTAGAAAGAATTCATAGATAGTCACTAAATTACCACTTATATTATTCTGGTGTGCTCCATCAACACAAGTCAAATTACCATTGTTTGCTTGGTCTTGTGGAGCACTTTCAATAATATCCACACGATTTTCTCTTTTTCGAATTGCTGGCTTGGTTGCTTCTTTCTATTAAAAAAAGAAAGAAAAAAAAGAAAAGAAAAACCCAACTTCAGAAAACATCCTATTCATTTACTCATTGACTCACTCACTCAGTCAATCCGTAGGTAAGACAAGAAAACTTTACTGTAGCCGTCATAGGCACAGACCCAGGGGAAGCTGGAAATAGAAATGAAACATTTTGTCCTACATTCTAGTAGGAGTAGAGATATTATAATACATGAAAAATAACAACAGAAAAGTACCGCTCTCCACTTCGACACCTGAAGTGAATAAAGTATAGTAAGGGCACAAAAGAGACGACAATCCGTTGTATAAGGGAAGCTCAGCAGATACTGCAAAGATAGGGCTGCATCTTGAAAGTTATACAAGGTGCTGAGGGAAGGCATGAAGGGGATTCCAGAAGGGCAGCAGGAGCAAAAGCCTGAGGTGTGAAACAACATGTTGTAAGTGAGGGCAGCAAAGGAATGAGGTAAGCCTGGAACTCTGAGAATGGGATAGAGACAACTGCAGAATCAGAACCAAATCAAAGAAGGCACATGTCATGCTAGCAGATGAATTCTACCCTCACGTAATGGGGAGTCACTCCGGAAGCAGAGGTGTTGCATCATCAAAATTCTAGTTTACAACAGCCACTCGGGCTGCAATTTATGATATTGAGGACTTCCGTTTCTTTCTAGGATCCTATCCATCAGCCTGTCTTGCTTCACAACATAGCCTCTCCCCGGTGCCTCCAAAACCACAAAGGCAGCTGCCAACAATAGGTCACTTTGTAGCTTCCCCTAGGTGGCTCCCGGTTGGACACAAGCAGCAGCTGGCTTGGGCCTGCCCCACAGCCCCTCCCAAGAGGCCCCAAATCCAACACACCTGGGGATCAGTTTCAGCAACACCAGAACATCACCAAAATAGCTCCATAATGACACGCCCAAGCCATGGACTGAGCAGACACCGGAGCCCTGCTACAGCCGATCTCACTCTGTGGGGTCAGCCCACACACAGGGGTTCATCTACTGTAGTCACTGCCAGTCGTCCTGAGGGTCAATTCCACACCCAGATGTGCCAACAGCAATAAGGCTCAAGTACAACAGGAGGGCACACACCACCCACACGAGCTTCTGGAGCACCCGGCTCAGGTGACCGGGGAGACTGTACCACTGGGCCCCACACGACACCTGGTATGTAAGGCAATACTGTCAAGACGAGGAGAATTAGCAAATCTACAGAATACAGGAAAACAAACACAGAGAGGCAGTGAAAAAAGAAGAGAGAAAGAAACATTTCTCTAATGAAAGAACAGGATAAAACTCTAGAAAAAGAGGTAAACCAAAAGGAGACAAGCAATATACCAGATACAGAGTTCAAAATACTGGTTATAGGGATGCTAGATGAAATTAGGGGAAGAATAGACAAAGTAAGTAAAACTTCAACGGAGAGACAGCAAACATAAAAAGGACATAGAAATCGTTTAAAAAAAGTCTGAAATGAAAAATACAATATCTGAAATGAATAATTTATAGATGGAATCAGCACCACATTTGGTGAAGCAGAGGTTCAATAGTGATTTGGTAGACAAGGTAGCACAAACACCCAATCAGAACAGAAAAAAAATGAATATAAATAAAAATAAATAAATAAAACAGAAAGTGCTTTAAGGGATGTCTGGGACAATATCAGGTGTAACAACATCCGTAAGGCTATCTAAAGGAGAAGAGAGAGAGAGAGCAGGAATTGAAAACCTATTGGAATACACAATGATGGAAACCTTTCCTAACCTGGAGAAGGAGATAGACACACAAGCGTAGGAAACACAAAGAGTTCCAAACAAAATGAACCCAAACAGGTCCACACCAAAACATATCATAATTAAAATTCCAAAGGGTTAGGACATGGAGAGAATATTAAAACCATCAAGAGAAAAGTAGTTAGTCACGTACAGTGGAGATCTCATAAGACTGTCAGGTGATCTCTCAAGAGAAAATTTGCAGGTCAGAAGAGATTGGCAAGAAATATTGAAAGTGATGAAAAGCAATAATCTACAACCAAGATTACTATTACTGCATCCGGCCAGGCTCTCATTTCGAATCAAAGGAGAGGTAAAGACTTGCCAGAGAAAAAGATGATTGCATCAGCACCAACAAACCAGTATCAAGAAATGTGAAACGAGGACTTGAAAAAAGAAGTAGAAGTAGAAAGAGGAAGAGGAGGAGGAAGAGGAGGAGGAGGAGGAGGAGGAGGAGGAGGAGGAGGAGGAGAAATATGAATAATAAAATGGCAATAATTACATACGTATAAAAATTACTTTAAATGTAAATAGGTTAAATGTTTCAGTCAAGACATAAGGTGGCAGAATGGATAGGACTACAAGAGCCATATATATGACATCAAACTCAAAAATTTTTGCACAGTAATAGAAACCATCAACAAAATGAAAACACGACCAGATGAATGGGAGAAGATATCCAAAACACATAAGGAACTCATAAAACGTAACACCAAAAGACAATGCAATTACAAAATGAGAAGAGTACTTGAATAGACTTTTCTCCAAAGAGGTCACACAGATAGCCAAGAGACATACGAAAACATGCTCAGTGCCACTAATCATCAGAGCGATGCAAATTAAAAGCACAATGAGCTACCACCTCACACCTGTCCGAATGGCCGTCATCAATAAATCAACAAACAACCAATGTTGATGAGGATGTGAAGGGAAGCCCCGTGCACTGTTGGTGGGACTGCAAATCTGACCAGACACAATGGAAAACAATATGGAAGCTCCTCAAAAATTTGAAAACAGAACTACCAGGTGGCATAGCAATCCCACTTCTGGGTTTTTCTCCGCAGAAATCCCAAACACTGATTTGAAACATGTATGCATCTGTATGGTTCTATTTACATAATTTACAATACTCCAGATAAAGAAATAACTGAAGTATCCATCGTAGTGGATAAAGAAGAAGTGGTACATATACACAACAACATACTACTTGGCTGTAAACAAAGAACAAAATCTTACCATTTGCGACAATGTGCGTGGACCTAGAGGGTATTATTCGAAGTGAAAAAAGTCAGATAGAGAAAGGCAAACACCACATGATTTCACCTATTGGTGATATGTAAAAAAAAATAAATTAACATAGAAAAAAGAAACAAACTCATAGGTGCAGAGAACTAACTGATCGTTGCTCAGAGGGAAGAGTATCGGGGAACAAACTGAAAAGGTTAAAGGGTTAAGAAGTACAAATTGGCAGTTATAAAATAGTCATGTAGATATCAAGTACAGCACAAAGATATAGTAAATAACACTGTAATAACTAAGTATGGTGTCAGGTATACCACACTAATCAGGGTACCACTTTACACATTATAGAAATGCCTAACCACTATGCTGTACACCTGAGGCTGACATCATTGAATGTCAACTGTAACAGAAATGAAAAATTTTACATTTAAACTAAAAACTTTCTGAAATTTGATATTTTATTATGTAGTTTTTAAGAATCACTGCTTTTCACCAGAGTAAAGAAAGGATCCTGTCTTTTGCAGACACGGCTCCTTTCTTTACTTTGGTCAATGCATCATGGTCAATGGGCATAAAATCTCACGGACATGTTTTTATAGGGAGCAGCTAAGAGCATCATCAGCTTTGGAGCCAAGTGGATTTTGCATCAAACCCTCAAACTTCTCCCTGGCTACTGCAAGACATGCTGCCTAGATTGCCTTGGACTCCATTTCCTTATCTCTGAACATGAGGATTCCCTTCCTTGACAAAGCTATTCTGAGGATTAAATCAGATCATGCTTGTTACAGAATAGGTACAGAACAAGTGTTGATTTGACTATGGAGTATTTCAGCATATCAGTTAAATGAAAATCTGTGTCGCTCTTGCTTATACGGGCGCAGGGGCCCACGCATCAAAAACCATGTAATCAAACACGCCATTAAAACACTAAACTTGAAAAAAAAAGAATCTCTGCTTTTCAAATTGGTTATTATTTTATACAAAACATATACTCTTCAATTAGATAAAGACATTTAAAATATTCACAATGCAATGATTTAGAACATAGTGGAATCCCTTTGTAATATGGGTTTTGAGATAGACAACATGAATTCTAAACTTTCAAAACTTCTACTATTATTTTAAGTCTAAATGATGAACCTGGTATTGGGAAACTAATATAAAATAATATGGAATGTCCACGGGATGTAAGTGAAAAAATAATGGAGAAAACACTCCCTCCTAACAAGTATACCCTACCAACATACAAAGCGTAAAAAAATAAAACTATATGTCATATGCTATATAGTTTTAAAACTGAAAGGTATCAGGAAGAATTCATGACTGTTACAATGAGTACCTGATCCATTAAAGATTTCATTTCGGGACGAGTATGATAAAAGTCAGGCTGGTATAACGTAAAAGTCACATTAAGAATCCTTACCTTTAACCAAATTGCATATCTCCGTCACTGTGGGAAAACTCCCTATAGAATTTTACTATCACTATACATTTCCCAGACCCTTCTTTTTTCAGCTCCCAACTTCGATACTTACTAAAGTTAAAAGAACAACAACAAAACAACGAAGCATCAAATGGTCATATGTTATAAAATGGTTCACCTTGACCAATTTTCCATAACAAATATAAAACAATGATAGGTGGAGCACTACTAAATTTTACAACTCGGCGCTACACAAAACTATATTAAGAGCACAACAGTTAATTTCACACAGGAGCCTTTTACCTTGGTACCAACATCGAAGAGTCCATCGTCTGACGTAGACCATGAATCATCACTGCCAGGTTTCCAGGAAAGACTTCCGGGGAAAGATACACAACAGACACAAGTGAGTTCATTTCTTTACAAAGGCAGCAACAACAACAACAAAAAAAGTACAATTCAGCTATCTGCATATGAAATGAAGTTTCTTGATATGATTAAAATTTAGAGGATGTTCTAGAAAAGCTATCAGTTATCTATTGCTGCCTCCACCACTCCCAACTCGTGCAATATTTAATGAAGAGACACTCTAAGTTTCCATAACAAAGAATGACAGCAAACATGTTGGCAACACCTGAGAGTACCTTGTTTTCACCAAAAGTCCTGAAGGCTGAATTGAAATTGCAATTAATAGCTGACAATAGGAACCTGAACTGGGACAAAAGCAATGACCTAAATCAAGGTAGAACGATACACTGAGCCTTCTCCACGGTCTGTCCCTGGTTCAAAGATTAATCTGTGTGGGTCAAAAACGGCAGTCTTGCTTCTTTAACATAGAAAGCAGTTACTAAACTTACCCCATTCCTTGTTTTCACTCAAAAACACTACAGTGAGGTCTCTGAAATGCATGAAATGTTTGCAACTTACATGTACAAAAGTCAAAGAACAAATATGTACGTTGTTTGCCTCCCCACTCCCAGATCACTTGTCCGCAAAGCTTCCTGGCAATCTCCAACCTTGAAAACTTCAGCCTACGAAGGCATAGACTCCTGAAACAAGGTTGGGCTCAAATGACCCACAGTAGGAGTTCTCTATTTCGCTGTTCCTGGAAAACAAGCTAAATGGAGCCTCAGTCATCCACTCCCAACAGAGGCATGTTACCACCTATCCAACTCCATTACTGGTTTCACAATCAGTCCTCCCTCTGCCCAACCCTCCATCTCCATGGGAAGGACATCAGCGCGTTGGGCAAAGAGGTAGAGGTGACTAGACACCTGCCGTGGGCCATAGATCTATGTAGTTCAGCAATCTCCAGTGCCTTTGGACTCAAGGGGACCCCCTCTGTAATTTCGGGTGCAGGTGGATGATACCACATTCCTACTTGCTATAAAGAGAATGTTTCCAGAGGCTCAAAGGTTTAATATGTTTTCATACAAACCTTAAATTTTGCTGGTTCCTCCAATTCAACAAACAAAACAGCAGCAACCTGTTCAGGCAGGACGTCTTGAGCCCCTTATTTTAATCCGCTTTTTTAGACAACTACCAACATCCTGTGTCCTTCCTTCCTGTAATTTCTCTTTACCTTGTCATACCCTCCCATTCTGATCTCTTTTCCCTCATCTGATCTCTATCTAATCTCTGCTCTAAGAGCCTTATTCCTATCCCAACCTGTGTTGTTCCTCTTGAAACGTGGATTCCCCTGCTAATTCCATTCTTAGCCTCTTCCATTGCATTCACTAGAGCTTTCCATAATTAAAACACTCACCCAAAGGATGATAAAGAAGGAAGTGTACTGGGCTTAGAAACCTATACTAATCTCATTTCATCACTCACTGTACTCAAAGAAGTCACTTCAATCTCTTACAGTTCAAACTCCTCATGTGATCAACCACTTGACCAAAACATTAATGGCAGCATGAAATACTAGGGGGTGTTTTGAATAATTAATTGATAACATTCATTCAACACCTGGAATTCTATGTACTTTTGATTCTGTCAAGAAAAATGGAGAATACTTAGCTGGCAGAAGTGGAAATAAATAACACAACAACAGCAACAAAACTACCCCGAGTAAAGCAGAGAAAAAGGTAAAAAATCAAGAAAAGTCATGGAAGAAGGAAGAAAGACTCTGGAAAAAGAGAAAAAACTTCCTAGAACAAGGTAAAGGTATTAGCCAGAAGGAAAACACAGTCTGAGGAGTCAGTAAGTAGAGAAGTCAATTAGAAATATCCTCTCAATTTGTGCTGAATTAGCACAACAGTCTATACATAGATGATCTTCACTTACAGAACAACAATTCGTCCCAAGAAGGGTACATCGCATTATACCTGAAAACATTTATCTGATTAGGTCTTGCTTATGTACAACCTGTGGTTCTGTGGCCACAGCGAACTGACATCTGCCCTCAACACTGATGGTGAAAACAAGGTTCTCGTGACTGCTGCAATTGTCAAGTACATTAAGACAAAAGCTTGGGCTAACTGGGCTTGATAGGAAACTTCTAAATCAGCATTAAGGCATCACTAAACGGGACTCTCTGAGGCCACCTGACGTGCACCTGAATCTTGAATCCAGACCTGTCCAGGCACTTCTCAGTACAGGCTGAGGGACAAGAGAACGGACTTGGGAAGCCAAGCAGGCTGAAGGTCACATCACGGGTTAGCCACTTGGTAACTATGGAACCAAGTGTCAATTAATCCACCTCCTGGAACCACACTCCTCTAATGAATAAAAACAGCCGAACAGCACAGCTACTTTGCAAATCAACTGTGCCGATGACCTGGGATAACCAATGGTAGGCACATAGTATAGGGTCTAGCCCAGAGCAGAACACTCATTAAAGCTTACTGGCTTCTCTCCGCAGTCTCTTAGTTAACATGCAATTTTAGAAATCCATAAAATCCTACCTGCTTGCAGGGTCGCATTGAGAACACTCATCCACTGTTAAAAGAAAAAAAATTCAAATACATTGTAAATACACAATAGAAAAACACAGAACTTTGAAAGCGTCAGATTCAAGTGATGTAAAAATATTTGTTTGGGAACACCCCTGAAGACTATAGTAGAGTGAATGTTACTGATACAACTGGTGGGCAATTAATACATGAAGAACTTTTACTTCCTCTGCTGTATATCTGTGTGTGTGTGTGTGTATATATTTATATTTATATATTTATATACATACACATATACACAGATATATATATATATATATATATATATATATATATATATATATACACATATATACATATGTACCTATATATGTGTGCATGTATGCATATATACTCCCCAGGGTACGTGAAATACTAGTCTAAATGGATTCACCCTTTCTCCTTATTCCCTTTCTTATTTCCTTATGTTACTCTGATTGAGGAAGAATGCCAATGTCTTGCTAAAACTTATTCCATTTGGCTGTGAGTTGCGTAAACATAAAGCAGATTTTGCTACAAAATGACTATAGGAAATTCATAACTACGATCAACCTACACAGAGGTGGGCTAGGGTTGAACTCTTTCTGTTTTTTTTTTATTTCCTTCTTTGCTTTCTCTGTTTTCTTGTAGCTGTGATTCACACAATTCATGGAGGGAAGAATTATGTAAGAGGAACACACCTACAACCTGCGTCTTTCGTTTGTCTATTACGGGCATCTGTCCAAACTCTGTGGGTGCTGACAGAGGTCTCATTGAGTGTGTGGCAAATGGCCTTTTATCACCAAATTTCGAATCCCCGGATATTTGACAAGTTCCATGATTGAAAGTCAAAGAAGTAGAATCCCAGCTGGAAAAATCTGAAAATAAAATTTTCGTTTATGAGGAGGTAAAAATAACACAAAGTTGACCATATTGTAAAACTTCCTTCTTCAGAGAAGCAGTCCCACGTCCTCCTTTCTCCCAAACACTCTACTCCTTCAGAGCTCATTTTATTTTAGGTGTCCTATACTTGCCATTCACGTAAGTTAAGTTGAATTAACTATTGTCACTCAGCAATTTCTGTTATATAATGTGGTTCCAATTAAAGCTTTTCTTCTTATTACTTAACATGGTGCTGTGTGTGACATTTTTTGTCATTATCAAAAGTTATGTCTAACCGCTTATCTTAATTTTAAATATGTGTGACAAACATGGATTTAAAAAACTTTCATTGAATGGTACAATTCCAAATAAGAAACTACTTATTACAAGAAAATGGTCTTTTCTAAATGCCCCAATATCTTCAGAATTCATTTTTAAGCCTTAGATAAACAGATATTCACATGACAAATTACAGTCCTGGGCGACCTTATTGTTTACAAAGAAAAATGGGATCAAACGAGGTCCCCATGAGCTCCAAAGAGTACAGGGTACCATGAGACAGAAAATGAATATATAACAAAAGTATTTTCCTTTTGTTTTTTTAAACAATATTCTCAGCTTAAAACTTTTTAAGACAAGTGAAAGAAAAACACAATTGTAGAAGTGAAGCTTTAAATCCTCTTTTATCACTTCACATCCAGGAAGCCCGTACATCATTTAAAACGGTGGTTTCCAATGTCATGTGAGAATCCGTGAAGTCCCAAGGTCTGTCAGTCGAGGGGCCCGAAAAGGTCAAAGCTATTTTCACAGAAAGACTGAATGTCATTTGCCATTTTCACTCTCATTCTCTTCTAAGTGTACAGTAGAGCTTTCCACAGCCGTGATATCACAGCTCTGATGGTGACATCATAGCTCTATGGTTACTGGGTCGTAGCTCCAATGGCTCACGGAATGCATGACAGTGTGTGCTCGTATTTTAAATTGTTCAGTTTTTATTTCTAATATTGTAACTATCTATGGAGACTACCGACTTAAAAATATTCTTTGGAATTCTCAATAATTTTTAATAGCATAAAAGCATCCCAAGGCACAAAAGCTTCAGAATGCCTTTTTTCAAAGATTGTGTCTACCAAATATTCATTATCATTAATTACTTCTCCCATTTTTAATAATCGAAGACACCATAGGCGCACGTACACACATAGCCAGTGTCTGCTCAGCAGAACATCTGGTTGGCTTAAGACCATCAGTGTCACAACACTAAGAGGAAGTAAAGTTAAAACACAAATGACATGGTAGCAACTGAGGCTTACTTGGGTAAACGTCAAAATTCAAATGACCATTTGAAACGCTGGAAGTATCTTCCAGTTTGATTATTAACCTCTGAGAACCCCTATTAAGTACAGGGGTTCCAAACTGGGACATTTAGGATATCGAAACAAGAGGAGAAACATTTTAGTGAAGTCACCCTTTTAAAATCTTGTTTTCTTATTCCTGTCGATGTCTTTTTTCTCAAACATCGATACCAACAATGACATCACGTTGTTTATGTGAAATACTTCAATTAAATTTGTAACAAAGGAAAGTAAGTCTGAATAGAAGACTGTGAGCATGTCAAATGTCCTTGCGTACTCCTTCCCAAAATTAAATTGGTATTACACAGTGTACCTGGTCTGAAGGGTTGCACATCGTCCATTCCTACAGCTCTGTTAGGAACAGGATCTTCCACTTCAATGCTCGGCTGAAGGGGTTAGGAAACAAGATGATTAGTAATTAATGGACACTTCACACCATCTCTAGTTAATAATTCAGGATGAAAATGTTAAAGTTATCACCTCCAAGAAAAGGATTTTTTGAAAAATATGTGTTTAAGCATATATTAGGTTCGTGCAAACGTAATTGCAGATTTGCAATTTTTTTTAACCTTTTAAACCTCAATTACTTTCACAACAACCTAATACTTTGATAAGTGTACTTGATATAACTGTTAAATATTTCTAATGACAGATTTGTTTTTTAGTGTTAAAACAAGATACTTGCTTGACATGGTAAGAACCCTTGGTGTATGTCCAGTTGAGTTTAGACAGAACATTTTAGAACCTACTTCATCTATGTCAACAAGAGCTAGGAAAAACCGAACTCTTATTGGACAAAAAATTTGATAGAAAAACATGATTGAACCAAGTGGCAAAGAGATAAGAAAAACTTTTCATTAAATTGTGTTTCAATAAATGATAGGAAAAATGTTATATATAGTTATGCAACTTTTCAAAAAAGTATAATAATTTCTAATCAGGGAAAAATAAGAACATTTATTTATTATAGTCATCTGAAATGTACCAGACACTTACTATGCACATTTTATTTCTTTTCCACCCAAAACAACAAATATGAAAACAGTTTGATGATGGTTACCCCACTTCCTGCTTGGTGGCCATTCCAAGACATTAGAATGAAATGATGAACAGATGTGATCCATTGTTGTCTCTGCCCAGCAGGTTTTGCTCCTAGATCTTCACATGACTGGCTCCTTCTCATGCTTCACTTGGCCGTTTTTGTCACCCTCAGAAAGATCTTTCCTGACCACCGAAACTGCACTCCCACTCCTATTCCAACTACAACCATGCCCCCCCCCATGACAATATTCTCTAACCCAGCATTCTCCATTCTCTTTAAATGACCCAGATATAGTGACTTACAATGGACTGTTGTTCACTTGTTTTTCTGCTCCTACAGCTACAGCTGAACCCCTGAACTTCCCTATTCATTGTCTAACTGCCCAGCACAAAGCTGGTATCTAACTAGAAATTTACTCAAGGTGAAACACTGAGCTCGCACCAACAGAGCCTCAAGTACCGAAACACTACACATCTACAGGGTATCGCCTATCACAGTCTCCTGAAGTTTAGCATCCCCCAGATTAGAAATTCACATGCTTCTGACTTTTCCACTCTGTTCTTAACACTACTGCCATTTGATTGTCCTTCAGGTTTACAGAAAGTGTCCTCACCATTTAGTAAGTCACTACGGCCCACTGTGATCATTGATTTTATATTTCTATAGCTCCCTTTACACTTCGCAAAGTGTTTTCACATTTGTTACCACATTAGTTCATTCCACATACTGAAAGGTAGGCATAAGTACCATTACGACAAATGAGGTCACTGACATCCGACAGGTTAAAAAGAAGTTTCCCCAAGATCCCACAGCTAGTAAGTGACCGATCCAGGATTCTAGTGTGTTCTTATCGTCAAACACAGTGCCTACACCAGTAGGCTGCAGTTGCCTATATCAGAGGATCACACCTTTCTTATATCTTTCAACAGCTGTCATCTCACATTGGCTCATCATTACATTGTACTTCTAGTACTACGAGTACGGTCGCCATCAAGTTACTCAATGCTTGCTATTTTAACTGAACACGACAGTTGTTACATATTAAAGCAGCACTCAGCCAAATTGTTGTTAGTGTAATCCAACATATTATTAGTATACACCAGGCTTTTCCTACTGTAGAAAATGTCCTTGCGGACCTATTTGACAATACAAATATAATGATACTTTGATATCCCAGACATTATGTTTCCTAGTTCCAAGTTACAAACAAACCCTACTATCTAAATTCTTTCTGAATTTCATTAGGATATTTACACATCCACAAAAACCACAAAGTCATGCATTTGGGCATAGTTCGAACTGGAATAACTTTAATTTTTAGGTAAAGTTAACTTCACAACCCAAACCGATTCCTTATGACTTGGAAGCCTACGTGTTTTATACTATTCCCAAGATTCTGTAGCTATTGAGTTACCCATCCAGGATTCCATTCTGTTCTTTCCTCAAACACAGTGTCTAGACCAGTAGGCTGCAGTTGCCTGTATCAGAAGATCACACCTTTCTTATCTCTTTCCACAGCTGTCACCTCGCATCAGCTCATCATTACTTTGTACTTCTATTACTACAAGTATGGTTGCCATCAAGACACTCAATGCATGCTATTTTAACTGAACAAGACAGTTGTCCTGTATTAAAACAGCGCTCAGCTGATTACTGTTAGTATAATCCTACGTATTATTACTATTCACTATGGTCTTTTTTCATTGGAACGGTTTCTTGCAGATCTATTCGACATTACAAATATAATAATACTTTGATGTCCCAGGCATTATCTTTTCAAGTTCCAAATTATTAAAAAATAAACACCCTACAATCCAATTTCTTTCTTTCTGACTCATTAGGACATTTGCACATCTACAAAAAACACAGAGTCATGCATTTGGGCATAGGTTGACCGGGAATAATTCTTTAGCTTTTAGGTGAACTTAACTTCACAACCCAAACTGATTCCTTATGACTTGGAAGCCTTAGTGTTTTATGCTTTTCCACACTGACTTCCTTAAGTGACACTTGCAAGTTAGCAGAATTGTACTACGCTGTCTTATTATATTACGCACATAGCTAGTTTATTCATTATAGGATAAACCATAAAAAATGATTTGTATGAGGAAATGCAGAGGCGAGAAAGTAAAGTCAAAGCATACCTTTTTCATTTTAACATCACTCAATGGTGATATTTAAAATAGTAATGATAATAATAATAGTGTAAGACAGTACCTCAGAATCCCAAGGTGATTCTTCATCTTCATCTTGTTCTAATCCTAATGATGACTTTATAACTATAAAATGTAGTCACAGGTACATTAATGTGAACATATATTACTATGCATTTTAAGTACACATTCAGTCGTGCTTATTTCCATAAAAGTAATAGCAGAAAAGAATTCAGGGGAACGAAGCATTTGCAAGAAGAAGCAGCTGTTAGTAGTGGGGATACTTTTGCCCAAAAGATAGGAAAAAATGCTTAAAAGAAATGAATATCACATTTGGATCGACACATGTTAGATTTCTTTATAGCAGAGCTTAAGCTAGAAAGAATTCATAGATAGTCACTAAATTACCACTTATATTATTCTGGTGTGCTCCATCAACACAAGTCAAATTACCATTGTTTGCTTGGTCTTGTGGAGCACTTTCAATAATATCCACACGATTTTCTCTTTTTCGAATTGCTGGCTTGGTTGCTTCTTTCTATTAAAAAAAGAAAGAAAAAAAAGAAAAGAAAAACCCAACTTCAGAAAACATCCTATTCATTTACTCATTGACTCACTCACTCAGTCAATCCGTAGGTAAGACAAGAAAACTTTACTGTAGCCGTCATAGGCACAGACCCAGGGGAAGCTGGAAATAGAAATGAAACATTTTGTCCTACATTCTAGTAGGAGTAGAGATATTATAATACATGAAAAATAACAACAGAAAAGTACCGCTCTCCACTTCGACACCTGAAGTGAATAAAGTATAGTAAGGGCACAAAAGAGACGACAATCCGTTGTATAAGGGAAGCTCAGCAGATACTGCAAAGATAGGGCTGCATCTTGAAAGTTATACAAGGTGCTGAGGGAAGGCATGAAGGGGATTCCAGAAGGGCAGCAGGAGCAAAAGCCTGAGGTGTGAAACAACATGTTGTAAGTGAGGGCAGCAAAGGAATGAGGTAAGCCTGGAACTCTGAGAATGGGATAGAGACAACTGCAGAATCAGAACCAAATCAAAGAAGGCACATGTCATGCTAGCAGATGAATTCTACCCTCACGTAATGGGGAGTCACTCCGGAAGCAGAGGTGTTGCATCATCAAAATTCTAGTTTACAACAGCCACTCGGGCTGCAATTTATGATATTGAGGACTTCCGTTTCTTTCTAGGATCCTATCCATCAGCCTGTCTTGCTTCACAACATAGCCTCTCCCCGGTGCCTCCAAAACCACAAAGGCAGCTGCCAACAATAGGTCACTTTGTAGCTTCCCCTAGGTGGCTCCCGGTTGGACACAAGCAGCAGCTGGCTTGGGCCTGCCCCACAGCCCCTCCCAAGAGGCCCCAAATCCAACACACCTGGGGATCAGTTTCAGCAACACCAGAACATCACCAAAATAGCTCCATAATGACACGCCCAAGCCATGGACTGAGCAGACACCGGAGCCCTGCTACAGCCGATCTCACTCTGTGGGGTCAGCCCACACACAGGGGTTCATCTACTGTAGTCACTGCCAGTCGTCCTGAGGGTCAATTCCACACCCAGATGTGCCAACAGCAATAAGGCTCAAGTACAACAGGAGGGCACACACCACCCACACGAGCTTCTGGAGCACCCGGCTCAGGTGACCGGGGAGACTGTACCACTGGGCCCCACACGACACCTGGTATGTAAGGCAATACTGTCAAGACGAGGAGAATTAGCAAATCTACAGAATACAGGAAAACAAACACAGAGAGGCAGTGAAAAAAGAAGAGAGAAAGAAACATTTCTCTAATGAAAGAACAGGATAAAACTCTAGAAAAAGAGGTAAACCAAAAGGAGACAAGCAATATACCAGATACAGAGTTCAAAATACTGGTTATAGGGATGCTAGATGAAATTAGGGGAAGAATAGACAAAGTAAGTAAAACTTCAACGGAGAGACAGCAAACATAAAAAGGACATAGAAATCGTTTAAAAAAAGTCTGAAATGAAAAATACAATATCTGAAATGAATAATTTATAGATGGAATCAGCACCACATTTGGTGAAGCAGAGGTTCAATAGTGATTTGGTAGACAAGGTAGCACAAACACCCAATCAGAACAGAAAAAAAATGAATATAAATAAAAATAAATAAATAAAACAGAAAGTGCTTTAAGGGATGTCTGGGACAATATCAGGTGTAACAACATCCGTAAGGCTATCTAAAGGAGAAGAGAGAGAGAGAGCAGGAATTGAAAACCTATTGGAATACACAATGATGGAAACCTTTCCTAACCTGGAGAAGGAGATAGACACACAAGCGTAGGAAACACAAAGAGTTCCAAACAAAATGAACCCAAACAGGTCCACACCAAAACATATCATAATTAAAATTCCAAAGGGTTAGGACATGGAGAGAATATTAAAACCATCAAGAGAAAAGTAGTTAGTCACGTACAGTGGAGATCTCATAAGACTGTCAGGTGATCTCTCAAGAGAAAATTTGCAGGTCAGAAGAGATTGGCAAGAAATATTGAAAGTGATGAAAAGCAATAATCTACAACCAAGATTACTATTACTGCATCCGGCCAGGCTCTCATTTCGAATCAAAGGAGAGGTAAAGACTTGCCAGAGAAAAAGATGATTGCATCAGCACCAACAAACCAGTATCAAGAAATGTGAAACGAGGACTTGAAAAAAGAAGTAGAAGTAGAAAGAGGAAGAGGAGGAGGAAGAGGAGGAGGAGGAGGAGGAGGAGGAGGAGGAGGAGGAGGAGAAATATGAATAATAAAATGGCAATAATTACATACGTATAAAAATTACTTTAAATGTAAATAGGTTAAATGTTTCAGTCAAGACATAAGGTGGCAGAATGGATAGGACTACAAGAGCCATATATATGACATCAAACTCAAAAATTTTTGCACAGTAATAGAAACCATCAACAAAATGAAAACACGACCAGATGAATGGGAGAAGATATCCAAAACACATAAGGAACTCATAAAACGTAACACCAAAAGACAATGCAATTACAAAATGAGAAGAGTACTTGAATAGACTTTTCTCCAAAGAGGTCACACAGATAGCCAAGAGACATACGAAAACATGCTCAGTGCCACTAATCATCAGAGCGATGCAAATTAAAAGCACAATGAGCTACCACCTCACACCTGTCCGAATGGCCGTCATCAATAAATCAACAAACAACCAATGTTGATGAGGATGTGAAGGGAAGCCCCGTGCACTGTTGGTGGGACTGCAAATCTGACCAGACACAATGGAAAACAATATGGAAGCTCCTCAAAAATTTGAAAACAGAACTACCAGGTGGCATAGCAATCCCACTTCTGGGTTTTTCTCCGCAGAAATCCCAAACACTGATTTGAAACATGTATGCATCTGTATGGTTCTATTTACATAATTTACAATACTCCAGATAAAGAAATAACTGAAGTATCCATCGTAGTGGATAAAGAAGAAGTGGTACATATACACAACAACATACTACTTGGCTGTAAACAAAGAACAAAATCTTACCATTTGCGACAATGTGCGTGGACCTAGAGGGTATTATTCGAAGTGAAAAAAGTCAGATAGAGAAAGGCAAACACCACATGATTTCACCTATTGGTGATATGTAAAAAAAAATAAATTAACATAGAAAAAAGAAACAAACTCATAGGTGCAGAGAACTAACTGATCGTTGCTCAGAGGGAAGAGTATCGGGGAACAAACTGAAAAGGTTAAAGGGTTAAGAAGTACAAATTGGCAGTTATAAAATAGTCATGTAGATATCAAGTACAGCACAAAGATATAGTAAATAACACTGTAATAACTAAGTATGGTGTCAGGTATACCACACTAATCAGGGTACCACTTTACACATTATAGAAATGCCTAACCACTATGCTGTACACCTGAGGCTGACATCATTGAATGTCAACTGTAACAGAAATGAAAAATTTTACATTTAAACTAAAAACTTTCTGAAATTTGATATTTTATTATGTAGTTTTTAAGAATCACTGCTTTTCACCAGAGTAAAGAAAGGATCCTGTCTTTTGCAGACACGGCTCCTTTCTTTACTTTGGTCAATGCATCATGGTCAATGGGCATAAAATCTCACGGACATGTTTTTATAGGGAGCAGCTAAGAGCATCATCAGCTTTGGAGCCAAGTGGATTTTGCATCAAACCCTCAAACTTCTCCCTGGCTACTGCAAGACATGCTGCCTAGATTGCCTTGGACTCCATTTCCTTATCTCTGAACATGAGGATTCCCTTCCTTGACAAAGCTATTCTGAGGATTAAATCAGATCATGCTTGTTACAGAATAGGTACAGAACAAGTGTTGATTTGACTATGGAGTATTTCAGCATATCAGTTAAATGAAAATCTGTGTCGCTCTTGCTTATACGGGCGCAGGGGCCCACGCATCAAAAACCATGTAATCAAACACGCCATTAAAACACTAAACTTGAAAAAAAAAGAATCTCTGCTTTTCAAATTGGTTATTATTTTATACAAAACATATACTCTTCAATTAGATAAAGACATTTAAAATATTCACAATGCAATGATTTAGAACATAGTGGAATCCCTTTGTAATATGGGTTTTGAGATAGACAACATGAATTCTAAACTTTCAAAACTTCTACTATTATTTTAAGTCTAAATGATGAACCTGGTATTGGGAAACTAATATAAAATAATATGGAATGTCCACGGGATGTAAGTGAAAAAATAATGGAGAAAACACTCCCTCCTAACAAGTATACCCTACCAACATACAAAGCGTAAAAAAATAAAACTATATGTCATATGCTATATAGTTTTAAAACTGAAAGGTATCAGGAAGAATTCATGACTGTTACAATGAGTACCTGATCCATTAAAGATTTCATTTCGGGACGAGTATGATAAAAGTCAGGCTGGTATAACGTAAAAGTCACATTAAGAATCCTTACCTTTAACCAAATTGCATATCTCCGTCACTGTGGGAAAACTCCCTATAGAATTTTACTATCACTATACATTTCCCAGACCCTTCTTTTTTCAGCTCCCAACTTCGATACTTACTAAAGTTAAAAGAACAACAACAAAACAACGAAGCATCAAATGGTCATATGTTATAAAATGGTTCACCTTGACCAATTTTCCATAACAAATATAAAACAATGATAGGTGGAGCACTACTAAATTTTACAACTCGGCGCTACACAAAACTATATTAAGAGCACAACAGTTAATTTCACACAGGAGCCTTTTACCTTGGTACCAACATCGAAGAGTCCATCGTCTGACGTAGACCATGAATCATCACTGCCAGGTTTCCAGGAAAGACTTCCGGGGAAAGATACACAACAGACACAAGTGAGTTCATTTCTTTACAAAGGCAGCAACAACAACAACAAAAAAAGTACAATTCAGCTATCTGCATATGAAATGAAGTTTCTTGATATGATTAAAATTTAGAGGATGTTCTAGAAAAGCTATCAGTTATCTATTGCTGCCTCCACCACTCCCAACTCGTGCAATATTTAATGAAGAGACACTCTAAGTTTCCATAACAAAGAATGACAGCAAACATGTTGGCAACACCTGAGAGTACCTTGTTTTCACCAAAAGTCCTGAAGGCTGAATTGAAATTGCAATTAATAGCTGACAATAGGAACCTGAACTGGGACAAAAGCAATGACCTAAATCAAGGTAGAACGATACACTGAGCCTTCTCCACGGTCTGTCCCTGGTTCAAAGATTAATCTGTGTGGGTCAAAAACGGCAGTCTTGCTTCTTTAACATAGAAAGCAGTTACTAAACTTACCCCATTCCTTGTTTTCACTCAAAAACACTACAGTGAGGTCTCTGAAATGCATGAAATGTTTGCAACTTACATGTACAAAAGTCAAAGAACAAATATGTACGTTGTTTGCCTCCCCACTCCCAGATCACTTGTCCGCAAAGCTTCCTGGCAATCTCCAACCTTGAAAACTTCAGCCTACGAAGGCATAGACTCCTGAAACAAGGTTGGGCTCAAATGACCCACAGTAGGAGTTCTCTATTTCGCTGTTCCTGGAAAACAAGCTAAATGGAGCCTCAGTCATCCACTCCCAACAGAGGCATGTTACCACCTATCCAACTCCATTACTGGTTTCACAATCAGTCCTCCCTCTGCCCAACCCTCCATCTCCATGGGAAGGACATCAGCGCGTTGGGCAAAGAGGTAGAGGTGACTAGACACCTGCCGTGGGCCATAGATCTATGTAGTTCAGCAATCTCCAGTGCCTTTGGACTCAAGGGGACCCCCTCTGTAATTTCGGGTGCAGGTGGATGATACCACATTCCTACTTGCTATAAAGAGAATGTTTCCAGAGGCTCAAAGGTTTAATATGTTTTCATACAAACCTTAAATTTTGCTGGTTCCTCCAATTCAACAAACAAAACAGCAGCAACCTGTTCAGGCAGGACGTCTTGAGCCCCTTATTTTAATCCGCTTTTTTAGACAACTACCAACATCCTGTGTCCTTCCTTCCTGTAATTTCTCTTTACCTTGTCATACCCTCCCATTCTGATCTCTTTTCCCTCATCTGATCTCTATCTAATCTCTGCTCTAAGAGCCTTATTCCTATCCCAACCTGTGTTGTTCCTCTTGAAACGTGGATTCCCCTGCTAATTCCATTCTTAGCCTCTTCCATTGCATTCACTAGAGCTTTCCATAATTAAAACACTCACCCAAAGGATGATAAAGAAGGAAGTGTACTGGGCTTAGAAACCTATACTAATCTCATTTCATCACTCACTGTACTCAAAGAAGTCACTTCAATCTCTTACAGTTCAAACTCCTCATGTGATCAACCACTTGACCAAAACATTAATGGCAGCATGAAGTACTAGGGGGTGTTTTGAATAATTAATTGATAACATTCATTCAACACCTGGAATTCTATGTACTTTTGATTCTGTCAAGAAAAATGGAGAATACTTAGCTGGCAGAAGTGGAAAAAAATAACACAACAACAGCAACAAAACTACCCCGAGTAAAGCAGAGAAAAAGGTAAAAAATCAAGAAAAGTCATGGAAGAAGGAAGAAAGACTCTGGAAAAAGAGAAAAAACTTCCTAGAACAAGGTAAAGGTATTAGCCAGAAGGAAAACACAGTCTGAGGAGTCAGTAAGTAGAGAAGTCAATTAGAAATATCCTCTCAATTTGTGCTGAATTAGCACAACAGTCTATACATAGATGATCTTCACTTACAGAACAACAATTCGTCCCAAGAAGGGTACATCGCATTATACCTGAAAACATTTATCTGATTAGGTCTTGCTTATGTACAACCTGTGGTTCTGTGGCCACAGCGAACTGACATCTGCCCTCAACACTGATGGTGAAAACAAGGTTCTCGTGACTGCTGCAATTGTCAAGTACATTAAGACAAAAGCTTGGGCTAACTGGGCTTGATAGGAAACTTCTAAATCAGCATTAAGGCATCACTAAACGGGACTCTCTGAGGCCACCTGACGTGCACCTGAATCTTGAATCCAGACCTGTCCAGGCACTTCTCAGTACAGGCTGAGGGACAAGAGAACGGACTTGGGAAGCCAAGCAGGCTGAAGGTCACATCACGGGTCAGCCACTTGGTAACTATGGAACCAAGTGTCAATTAATCCACCTCCTGGAACCACACTCCTCTAATGAATAAAAACGGCCGAACAGCACAGCTACTTTGCAAATCTACTGTGCCGACGACCTGAGATAACCAATGGTAGGCACATAGTATAGGGTCTAGCCCAGAGCAGAACACTCATTAAAGCTTACTGGCTTCTCTCCGCAGTCTCTTAGTTAACATGCAATTTTAGAAATCCATAAAATCCTACCTGCTTGCAGGGTCGCATTGAGAACACTCATCCACTGTTAAAAGAAAAAAAATTCAAATACATTGTAAATACACAATAGAAAAACACAGAACTTTGAAAGCGTCAGATTCAAGTGATGTAAAAATATTTGTTTGGGAACACCCCTGAAGACTATAGTAGAGTGAATGTTACTGATACAACTGGTGGGCAATTAATACATGAAGAACTTTTACTTCCTCTGCTGTATATCTGTGTGTGTGTGTGTGTATATATTTATATTTATATATTTATATACATACACATATACACAGATATATATATATATATATATATATATATATATATATATATATATACACATATATACATATGTACCTATATATGTGTGCATGTATGCATATATACTCCCCAGGGTACGTGAAATACTAGTCTAAATGGATTCACCCTTTCTCCTTATTCCCTTTCTTATTTCCTTATGTTACTCTGATTGAGGAAGAATGCCAATGTCTTGCTAAAACTTATTCCATTTGGCTGTGAGTTGCGTAAACATAAAGCAGATTTTGCTACAAAATGACTATAGGAAATTCATAACTACGATCAACCTACACAGAGGTGGGCTAGGGTTGAACTCTTTCTGTTTTTTTTATTTCCTTCTTTGCTTTCTCTGTTTTCTTGTAGCTGTGATTCACACAATTCATGGAGGGAAGAATTATGTAAGAGGAACACACCTACAACCTGCGTCTTTCGTTTGTCTATTACGGGCATCTGTCCAAACTCTGTGGGTGCTGACAGAGGTCTCATTGAGTGTGTGGCAAATGGCCTTTTATCACCAAATTTCGAATCCCCGGATATTTGACAAGTTCCATGATTGAAAGTCAAAGAAGTAGAATCCCAGCTGGAAAAATCTGAAAATAAAATTTTCGTTTATGAGGAGGTAAAAATAACACAAAGTTGACCATATTGTAAAACTTCCTTCTTCAGAGAAGCAGTCCCACGTCCTCCTTTCTCCCAAACACTCTACTCCTTCAGAGCTCATTTTATTTTAGGTGTCCTATACTTGCCATTCACGTAAGTTAAGTTGAATTAACTATTGTCACTCAGCAATTTCTGTTATATAATGTGGTTCCAATTAAAGCTTTTCTTCTTATTACTTAACATGGTGCTGTGTGTGACATTTTTTGTCATTATCAAAAGTTATGTCTAACCGCTTATCTTAATTTTAAATATGTGTGACAAACATGGATTTAAAAAACTTTCATTGAATGGTACAATTCCAAATAAGAAACTACTTATTACAAGAAAATGGTCTTTTCTAAATACCCCAATATCTTCAGAATTCATTTTTAAGCCTTAGATAAACAGATATTCACATGACAAATTACAGTCCTGGGCGACCTTATTGTTTACAAGGAAAAATGGGATCAAACGAGGTCCCCATGAGCTCCAAAGAGTACAGGGTACCATGAGACAGAAAATGAATATATAACAAAAGTATTTTCCTTTTGTTTTTTTAAACAATATTCTCAGCTTAAAACTTTTTAAGACAAGTGAAAGAAAAACACAATTGTAGAAGTGAAGCTTTAAAGCCTCTTTTATCACTTCACATCCAGGAAGCCCGTACATCATTTAAAACGGTGGTTTCCAATGTCATGTGAGAATCCGTGAAGTCCCAAGGTCTGTCAGTCGAGGGGCCCGAAAAGGTCAAAGCTATTTTCACAGAAAGACTGAATGTCATTTGCCATTTTCACTCTCATTCTCTTCTAAGTGTACAGTAGAGCTTTCCACAGCCGTGATATCACAGCTCTGATGGTGACATCATAGCTCTATGGTTACTGGGTCGTAGCTCCAATGGCTCACGGAATGCATGACTGTGTGTGCTCCTATTTTAAATTGTTCAGTTTTTATTTCCAATATTGTAACTATCTATGGAGACTACCGACTTAAAAATATTCTTTGGAATTCTCAATAATTTTTAATAGCATAAAAGCATCCCAAGGCACAAAAGCTTCAGAATTGTTATTTTCAAAGATTGTGTCTACCAAATATTCATTACCATTAATTACTTCTCCCATTTTTAATAATCGAAGACACCATAGGCGCACGTACACACATAGCCAGTGTCTGCTCAGCAGAACATCTGGTTTTAAGACCATCAGTGTTACAACACTAAGAGGAAGTAAAGTTAAAAAGAATTGTCATGGTAGCAACTGGAGATTACTTGGGTAAATGTTAAAATTCAAATGACCATTTGAAAACGCTGGAAAAATCTTCCAGTGTGATCATTGGTAACCCGTATTAAGTACAGGGATTCCAAACTGGGACATTTAGGGTATCGAACAAACGGAGAACTATCTTAGTGAAGTCACCGTTTTAAAATCTCATTTTCTTATTCCTGTGAATACCTTTTCATCAAACACCGATACTAACAATGACATCACGTTATTTATGTCAAATCCTTCCATTAAATTTGTAACAAAAAAAAAGGAATGAGGAAGAGAAGACTGCAAGCATGTCACATGTCCTTGCGTACTCCTTCCCAAAATTAAATTGGTATTACAAAGTGTACCTGGTCTGAAGGGTTGCACATCGTCCATTCCTATAGGTTTGTACGGAACAGGATCTTCCACTTCAATGCTCGGCTGAAGGGGTTAGGAAACAACATGATTAGTAACTAATGGACACTTCATGCAATCTCTAGTTAACAATTCAGGATAACAATATTAATGTTATAATCTCCAAGAAAAGGACTTTTTGAAAAATATGTATTTAAGCAAATATTAGTTTGGTACAAGTGATAGTGCAGTTTGTGCAATTTTTTTTAAACGTTGTAAACCGCAATTACTCTTGCACCGAACTAATACCTTGAAAAGTGTATTTCCTATAACTTGAAATATTTCTAATGATACATTCTTTTTGTTTGTTTGTTTTTTTAGTGTTAAAACAAGATACTTGCTTGACATGGTAAGAAACCTTGGTGTATGTCCTGTTGAGTGTAAACAGAACATTTTAGAACCTACTTCATCTAGGTCAACAAGAGCTTGGAAAAACCAAACTCTTATTTGATAAAAATTTTGATAGGAAAAATGATTAAATAGAATGACAAAGTTGTAAGAAAAGCTTTTTGTTAAATTATATTTAAATAAACAATAGGAAAAACATTATATATAGTTATGCAACTTTTCAAAAAAGTTTAATAAATTCTAATCAGGAAAAGATAAGAACATTTATTTACTAACCATCTCAAATATACCGGGCATCTGCCATGCACAGTTTATTTCTTTTCCACACAAACAACAAATATAAAAATGGTTTGATGCTGGTTAGCCCTCTTCCTGCTTCCTGACCATTCCAAGACACTAGAATAAAATGATGAACCCACACGATCCATTGCTGTCCCTGCCCAGCAGGTTTCGCTCCTAGACCTTCAAATGACTGGCTCCTTCTCATGCTTCACGTGGCAGTATCCCACACAGACATTTACTTCAGGTCAAAACACTGAGCTCACACCAACAGAGCCTCAAGTACCGAAACACTACACATCAACAGGGTATCGCCTATCACAGTCTCCTGAAGTTTAGCATCCCCCAGATTAGAAATCCACATGCCCCTTCTAACTTTTCCACTCTATTCTTGACACTACTGCCATTTGATTGTCCTTCAGGTTTACAAAAAGTGTCCCCACCATTTGGTAAGTCACTACCGCCCACTGTGATCATTGATTTTACATTTCTATAGCTCCCTTTACACTTCGCAAAGTGTTTTCACATTTGTTACCACATTAGTTCATTTCACACCCTGAAAGGTAGGCATAAGTACCTTTATGATGAATGAGGTCACTGACATCCAACAGATTAAAAAGAAGTTTCCCCCAGATCCCACAGCTAGTAAGTGACCTATCCAGGGTTCTAGTGTGTTCTTATCTTCAAACACAGTGTCTACACCAGTAGGCAGCAGTTGCCTATATCAGAAGATCACACTCCTCCTCTCTCTTTTCACAGCTGTCATCTCACATTGGCTCATCATTACTTTGTACTTCTATTACTACAAGCATGGTTGCCATCAAGATACTCAATGCATGCTATTTTAACTGAACAGGGCAGTTGTTGTGTATTAAAGCAGCACTCGGCCGATTGTTGTTAGTATGATCCTACATAGTATTACTATTAACAATGCTCTTCCTTCCCTGGAAAAGTTCCTTGCAGATCTATTGCAGAATACAAATACAATAATACTTGCATATAGCAGGCATTATCTTTTCAAGTTCCAAGGTATAAAAAACCCTAAATTCCAAATTCTTTCTTTCTGAATCTCATTAGGACATTTACACAACCATAAAAACCACAGAATCATGCATTTGGACATACTTCAAGCTGGAATAATGCTTTAGCTTTTAGGTGAACTTAACTTCAGAACCCAACTGATTCCTTATGACTTGGAAGCCTTCTTGTTTTATACTATTCTACACCGACCGCCTTCAGTGAACCTTGCAAGTTAGCAGAATTGTACTACGCTGTCTCATTATATTAAGCACATATGTATTTTATTAATTATAGGCTAAACCATAAGAAAATAATTTAGGTGGGGAAATGCAGAGGTGAGAAAGTATAGTCAAAGCATACCTTTTACGTTTTAACATCACTGAATGGTGATATTTAAAATAATAATGATAAAAAATGACAGTACCTCAGAATCCCAACATGATTTCACAGCTCCTTTTCCGAATCTTAATGCTGATATTTTAACTATAAAATGTAGTCACAGAACATTAATATGAACATATATCACTACGAATTTTAAATACACATTCAAAAATATTTCCATAAAAGTAATAGCAGAAAAAAATTTCGGGGGGCCGAAGCATTTGCAAGAAGAAGCAGTTGTTAGTAGTGGGGATACTTTTGCAAAAAAGATAGGAAGAAATGCTTATAAGAAATGAAAATCACAGTTGGATCTACACGTGTTAGATTTGTGTATAGCAGCACTTAAGCTAGAAAGAATTCATAGATAGTCACTAAATTATCACTTGTATTATTTTGGTATGCTCCATCAACACAAGTCAAGATATCAGTTTTTGTTTGCTCTTGTGGAGCACTTTCAATAATATCCACACCATTTTCTCTTTTTCCAGTTGCCGGCTTGGTTGCTTCTTTCTATTAAAAAAAAGAAAAGAAAAACCCAACTTCAGCAAACATCATATTCATTTACTCGTTCACTCGCTCACTCAGTCCTTCTGTCAGTAAGACAACAAACCGCTATCGTAGCCATCGAATCATAGGCATAGACCCAGGGGAAGCTGGAAATAGAAATGAAAGATTTTGTCCTATATTCTAGTAGGGGTCGATATATTACAATTCGTGAAAACAATCAGAAAGGAAAGTACCACTCTCCAGTTCTACACCTCAGATGAAGAAAGTAGAGTACGGGCACAAAAGAAACAACAATCAGTTGTACCAGATGCTGCAAAAATAGGGCTGCATCTTGAAAGACATACGAGGTACTGAGGGAAACCATGAAGGAGAGTCCAGAAAGGGCAGCGGGCGCAAAAGCCTGCGTATAAAATAACATATTGTAGGTGAGGGCAGAAGAAGAATGGGGTTAGCCTGGAACTCTGAGAAAGGGATGGAGAGACAACTGCAGAATCAGAACCAAATCAAAGAAGGCGCATGTCATGCTAGCAGATGAATTCTACACTCACGTAATGGGGAGTCACTCAGGAAGCAGAGGTGTTGCATCATCACAATTCTAGTTTACAACAGCCACTCGGGCTGCAATTTATGATATTGAGGACTTCCGTTTCTTTCTAGGATCCTATCCATCAGCCTGTCTTGCTTCACAACATAGCGCCTCGCAGGTGCCTACAAACTCACAAACGCAGCTATCCATAGCAGGTCACTTTGTAGCTTCCCCTAGGTGGCTCCCGGTTGGGCACAAGCAGCAGCTGACCTGGGCCTGCCCCACAGCCCCTCCCAAGAGGCCCCAAATCCAACACACCTTGGACCAGCTTCAAGTGACACCAGAACATCACCAAATTAGCTTCACAAATGACACGCCCAAGCCATGGACTGAGCAGACACCGGAGCCCTGCTACAGCCGATCTCACTCTGTGGGGTCAGCCCACACACAAAGGTTCATCTACTGTAGTCACAGCCAGTCGTCCTGAGGGTCAATTCCACACCCAGATGTGCCAACAGCAATAAGGCTCAAGTACAACAGGAGGGCACACACCACCCACACGAGCTTCTGGAGCACCCGGCTCAGGTGACCGGGGAGACTGTACCACTGGGCCCCATGCGACACCTGGTATGTAAGGCAATACTGTCAAGATGAGGAGAATTAGCAATCTACAGAATACAGAGAAACAACAATAAAGATGCAGTGAAAAAAGAAGACAGAAAGAAACATTTCTCTAACGAAAGACCAGGAAAAAACTCTAGAGAAAGAACTAAACACAAGAACTAATGGACACAAGCTATCTACCAGACACAGAGTTCAAAATACTACTTCTAAGGACGCTCAGTGAACTTTGGGGAAAAATAGATAAACGTTGTAACACTTCAACCGAGACAGCAAACATAAAAAATGGACATGGAAATCATTAACAAAACTCAACTATGAAAAATACAACATCTGAAAAGAGTAATTAATAGATGGAATCGGCACCAGATTTGGTTGAGGCAGACGTTCAAATCAGTGATTTGGAAGACAAGATAGCAGAAAACACACAATCAGAAACGAAGAAAAAGATATGAAAAATGATTATGAGTAAAAAAAAAGAGAGAGAGAATACTTTAAGGGACTTCTGGGACAAGATAAAGTGTAACAGAACTCGTAGGGCTATCAAAAGGAGAAGAGAGAGACAGAAAGGAATTGAAAACCTATTTGAATAAATAATGACGGAAATCTTCCCTAACGTGTTGAAGGAAACACAAGTGTAGGAAACACAGAGAGTTCCAAACAAAATAAAGTCAAACAGGCCCACACCAAGACATACCAGAATTAAAACGCCAAAAGGTAAAGACACAGAGAGAATATTAAAACCAGCAAGAGAAAAGCAGTTAGTTATATACAAGGGAGCTCGCATAAGACTGTCAGGTGATCTCTCAAAAGTAAATCTGAAGGCCAGAGGAATGGGCAAGAAATATAGAAATGTGATGAAACGCAATAATTTACAACCAAGAGCACTGTATCCGGCAAGGCTCTCATTTAGAATCAAACGAGAGGTAAAGAGCTTGCCAGAGAAAAAGGAGGTGATGCAGTTCAGCCCCAGGAAACCACTATTACAAGAAATGTAAAACCACGACTAGAAAAAAAAGGAGGAGGAGAAGTAGGAGGAGGAGGAGGAAGAGAAGGAGGAGAAGACGGAAAAAGAGCAGGAGGAAGAGCAGGAGGAGGAGAAGAAAAGTGAATAATAAAATGCCAATAACTATGTACCTACAAATAATTACTTTAAATGTAAATAGATTAAATGCTCCAGAAAAGACATAAGGTAGCTGAATGGTTAAGAATGCAAGACCCATATACACGACAATCAAACTACAAAATTTCTGCACAGCAAAGGAAACCAACAACAACATGAAGTCACGAGCGGGTGAATGGAGAAGATATTTGCCAATGATATATTTGATAAAGGGTTGACATCCAAAACATATAAGGAACTCATAAACCTTAACACCAAAAGACAAACAATGCGATTACAAAATGAGAAGAGTACCTGAATAGACTTTTCTCCAAAGAGGTCACACAGATAGCCAAGAAACATACGAAAACATGCTCCGTGTCACTAATCATCAGAGCAATGCAAATTAAAAACACAATGAGCTACCACCTCACAACTGTCAGAATGGCCATCATCCATGAATCAACAAGCAACAAGTGTTGTTGAGGATGTGAAGAAAAGAGTCCTTGTGCACTGTTGGTGAGACTGCAAATCCAAGCAGACAATGGAAAACAATATGGAAGTTCCTCAAAAATTTAGAAATAGAAGTACCATGTGGCACAGCAGTCCCTCTTCTGGGTTTTCCTCCACAGAAACACAAAACACTAATTTGAAAAGCAATATGCATTTCTATGGTTGTTGCCGCATTATTTTCAATAGTCCAGATAAGAAAGTAACCAAAGGATCCATCATCTTGGATAAAGAAGAAGTGGGACATATATATAACAAAATACTACTTGTCTGTAATAAACAATAAGTACTTATCGTTTGTGACATGTGTGGGCCTAGAGGGTATTATTCTAAGTGATAAAAGTCAGATAGAGAAAGACAAATACCACCTGATTTCACGTATTGGTGATATGCAAAAAATAAAAAATAAATGAACATAGAAAAGAGAAACAAACTTATAGATGCAGAGAACTAACTGATCGTTGCCCGGTTCGAGAATTGTTGGGGGAATGCTTGAAATGGAAAAAGGATTAAGAAGTACAAAGTGGCAGTTATAAAATAGTCATGAAGATGTCAAGCACAGCACAGAGAATACAGTAAATAACATTGTAATAACTAAGTACGGTGTCAGGGATACCACACTAATCGGGGTACCAGTTTACACATTATATAAATGCCTACCCACTATGCTGTATACTTGAGGCTGACATCATGGAATGTCAACTATAACAGAAATGAAAAATTTTACATTTAAGAAGCGAAACTAAAAACCTTCTGAAATTTGACATTTTAGTATATGGTTTAAGAACCTCTGCTTCTAAAATTAGTTATTATTTTAAGCAAAACATGTACTCTTCAATTAGATGAAGACAGTTAAATATATTCATAATGTAATGATTGAGGACATAGTGGAATCCCTTTGTAATATGGGTTTTGAGATAGAGAACTTGAGTTCTAAATTTTCAAAGTTTCTATTATTTTAGTCTAAATGATGAACCCAGAATACCTGAAACTAATATAAAATAATATTGAATGTCAACTGAATATAACTTAAAAAAAGAAAAAAAAAAACATAGAGAAAACACTCACGCCTACCAACTATGTGATACCAAAATACAAAGTGTAATAAACTAAAAACTATATATTACATGCTACATAGTTTTAAAAACTGAAATGTATCAGGAAGATTTCATGACTATTACAATAAGTAAATGAATCCATTACAGATTTCACGTAGGCACGAGTATTATAAAAGACCCACTGATGTAATGTAAAAGTCACATTAAGATTCCTTACCCTTAACCAAATTGCATAGCTCCATCACTGTGGGAAACCTCCCAATAAAATTTAACTATCACTATGTATTTCCCAGCCCCTTCTTTTTTTCAGTCACCATGTTCAATACTTCCTAAAGTTAAGGGGAAAAAAGAAAGAGTGATGTCGTGAAAATGGCAGTGTGAGGTGTGCCTCTTGAAATCTTCCCTGGAATTTACAACAAGTTGAACAACTATCACTCCACAAAGGACTCCCTGCGCAGCAGACCGGCTAGACTAAGGGGCGTACTACTGCAATAGCCTACAGGTGGACAAATTGCTCGAGCGGTGGAGGAGAGAAGGGAGAAGTGCGGAGACGGGGCCATGCAGGCTCAGGACCCAGACCTAGCTTAGTGCTCCGAGCTCCCTGAGTCCCGGAACTAGTACAGCTACAGAAGAGGAAAGAACTCGTGCTACTAGGGCTCCGCTTATGGCCCACAGGGCTGAGAGGACAGCATATAACACAGCTGAACCCAACGTTAATGGCAGAGACCTCAGAGCAAAGACTGAGGGAAGAAGGATGAAAACAGTGGTAAGCCCTCACTGCAGAGTAAAGAATGGAAGACTCAGACACAGAGACTAGCTGCCCCCTCCCAACCCTCCCAGAGCTCGACCCGCCCCCACCTGCCCAGTGCTAGAAGCAGAACAGTAGCAGTGTCAGATCAAAAGAACAGAATATTTGCAGTTCTGAGAACTGTGGTCTGCAGTCAAGGACTCACAGCCCAAGTACTTCCAGCAAAGAGGAGGGAGCTGTGGAAGCAGGACCCGCTGAGGTGGTTGTCACCACCATTGCTCTGGGCCATCTCTCACAACCCACCGGTGCCACCCCTGTCCCCACCTATCTGGGTGGACCCCTGCAGGAATAAACAGAACTGCTGAAATGCAGGGGCTCTGAATCTGGTGCAGGAAGAGCTTTGGAACTTCAGAAGTTCTCCGCATTTCCCCACGGAGGCAGGGCCTTGTGACCCCAGCGAACTGTTCACAGAGGAGACGCCCGCCTTCCAGGGAATCCCACCACTGTGTGAGAAGCCGGAATAGCGCACAGAAAACATAACACTACAGTGTGAGACAGAACAAACGGCTGCAGTCGCACAGAAAATAAAACATTATCCCAAAACCTACTGGAAAGCAAAAGAAAGACCTCTTTCTATCAACCTGTTGCACAACCCACTCCTATAGATGTCTAGGAAGAGAAATAATAAATCATCAATTGCCATGAATAGCCATGGCAACAACACAGCTCAGAAAGAAATTGAAAAGTCTCCAGAAAATAAACTTAAAGATATGGAAATATGTGACTTAAATGACAGAGAATTCAAGATTACAGTTCTGAAAAAACTCAATGAGATGCAAGAAAACACAGACAGGCAGTTTAATGAATTCAGAAACATAATCAAGAACAAAATGAGTATTTTACAAAAGAGACTGAAATTTTAAAAAAGAACCAAATAGAATTTCTGGAGATTAAGAAATCAAAAGAAATGACAAATGAAACAGCCAGTTTAGGTCGTAGAGTTGACCAGATGGAGGAAAGAATCGGTGACATCGAAGCTAGAAATCTGGAAATCACAGGGATGGAAGAAGAAAGAGACTTGAGACTTAAAAGAAATGAAAGAACTCTACAAGAACTTTCTGACTCCATCAGAAAGAGCAATATAAGAATAATGGGCATACCAGAAGGGGAAGAAAGAGAGAAGGGAACAGAGAATATATGCAAACAAGTAGTCGATAAGAACTTCCCAAACTTATGGAAAGAACTGGATCCTTAAATCCAACAAACAAATGGAACACCTAATTATCTCAACCCCAACAGGCCTTCTCCAAGGCACATTATATTGAAGCTGTCAAAAATCAATGACAAAGAAAGAATCCTCAAGGCAGCCAGGGAAAAGAAGATGGTAACCTACAAAGGAAAGCCCATTAGATTGTCATCAGATTTCTTTAGCAGAAACTCTACGAGGCAGGAGGGAGTGGAACCAAATATTCAAACTATTGAAAGAGAGAAATGATGAGCCAAGAATAATATATCCAGCAAAAACATCTTTTAGATATGAAGGAGAAATAAAGACCTTTCCAGACATACAGAAGCTGAGAGAATTTTCTAATACACGACCTACACTACAAGAAATGCTGAAGGAGGCTATTCGACCACCATCAACAGGGACAATTTGTGGCAACCAAAACATAAAAGTGGGGAGAGTAAAGGTCTGAACCGGAAAATGGGAATGGAGAAAGTAAGCATGCTGAAGAAAATGGAATACTCTAAATATCAAACTTTCTTTTACATAAACTTAATGGTAACCACTCAAAAAAAATCCAGAACTGAAATACATAATGTAATAAAAGAAGAAACAGAGGGAAAAATCATAGAATACCACCACATAGAAATAAGAGACAACAACGAAAAGGCAAAGAAACAATGGAGACACAGTCTTACCAGAAAAGAAAAGATAGAATGATAGGAAATCCTCACATATCAATAATCACCCCAAATGTAAATGGATTGAACTCACCAATAGAAAGGCACAGAGTAGCTGATTGGATCAAAAAACGAAACCCAACCATATGCTGCCTCCAAGAGGCACATCTCAGCTACAAGGACAAACATAGACTCAACGTGAAAGGATGGAAATTGACACTCCAAGCAAATGGTATCCAGAGAAAGTCAGGTGTAACCATACTGATTGATATCAGATGAAACAGACTTCAGGATAAAAAAGGTAACAAGAGACAAAGATGGACATTTCATAGTGATGAAGGGGACTATACAACAAGAAGACATAACAGTCATCAATATTTCTGCCCCCAATCAGGGAGCACCAAGATATACCAAGAAACTACTAACAGAACTAAAGGGAGAAATTGACCAAAACACAATTATACTAGGGGACTTAAATACATCATTGACAGCTATGGATAGATCATTCAAACAAAATAAATAAATAAATAGCAGCCTTAAATGACACATTAGATGAACTAGACATAATTGACATTTATAGAGCACTTCATCCTAAAACATCAGACTAAACATTCTTTTCGAGTGTACATGGAACATTCTCAAAGATAAATCATCTATTGGGACACAAAACTAGCCTCAGCAAATTTAAGAAGACTGAAATCATACCAAACATATTCTCTGATCACAAGGCTTTGAAATTGGATATCAACTGCAAAAAGAAAGCAGGAAAAACCACTAATACATAGAGATTAAACAACATACTTTTAAAGAACGACCTGGTCAAAGAAGAAATAAGAGGATAGATCAAAAGATACACAGAAGAGTGACATCATAGGAATGGCAGCAGCGAAGAGTGACATCATAGGAATGGCAGCAGCGAAGAGTGACATCATAGGAATGGCAGCACTCTTCTATGTATCTTTTGATCTATCCTCTTATTTCTTCTTTGACCAGGTCAATGGACTCTGCTCATCACACAGAAAAGGTAAGAGACTCGTTCGAGGATTACTTGAAGCTGGGCAAATTGGGCGAGCAGGGGAAGACAGAAGGGGGCGGAGTGGCGACCTCAGCCCGCATCTGCGGCTGTGGAGACACAGAGGATCCCAGGACAGAACAGAGACCACAAGAGCCAAGACATAGGCTCTTTCCCTGCATCCCACAGCTGATCTCTCCTGCCAAGAGAGCAGCATATCCAGCATTTGAGGCAGTCACCTCAGCTGAGACCTCCAGCTGGGCCCTAGGTCGGACAAAGGACATGATCAACACACCTGGGCCCCTCCGCCCACTCTCCCAATCCTACCCCTGCCTTTCCAGAGACTCACGCTGGCCCCTGAGCTGAAGAGCAGTGTCAGTTTACAGAGGAGTCAGAGCACTCAGGATCTGGGAGGACCCGGTTTGCAGCTCTGACTCAGGGAAGAGGCTGGGAAGAGTGTGACGCTACTGGGTTGGGAGAGAGAAGACTCCTCCATCTCCAGCTCTCACCTTTTCTGGCCTGCCTAGGGCAGGGCAATTACAACTGCGGAGGCACTCCCAGGGATTAGCAGTAGGCGGCAGACGCAGCTCTGGGCTTTCATCAACTCAGAAATCTCCTGCCCTCCACACACACATAGGGAAGAAGTACCCTAAGACTCAGGAGACCTGGGCACAGGGCTGGCTGTGTTACTCTCAGTGCGCATATGTGCAGGCAAGAGAGGAAAATGCACTGACTTTGTAAAAACTGACATCCAGAATTTATGGCACCACACATCTAAAACTGCCGTCCCAGGGTCACTCTGGGCACCAGGTGAGCGTCTCTGCCTGCCCAAGACGCAGAGGACTCTTTGGTACAGGAGAGGACAACCTGGAGATTACTTGGTAGGCTTAAGCAAAGACTGACGCTGCTTTTTTTGTTTTGTTTTGTTTGTGTATTTTTGATATTTTTGCCGGTGTTGAGTGTGGGTTATCAGTTGTTTTTACATGGGTGTATTTGTTTTTTCTTTGCTGTTGGTGTTGCTGTTGTGCTGGGTGATTTGCTTTGTTCTGAAATTGCTCTATACCAGGGCCCAGCTCAAGAGGCACAAGATTCAAAACACCCTGAGGCCGACTCCAGACCAAGTTAGAGTATTATCGGGTTTGACCTACAAGTGACACACCCAGAAGGAATTCTCTACAGGCACAAGAGCCCATAGGGGCCAAGCCTCATGTGAGCAGTCAACCCTCACTCAGCAGAACTACCACTGTGGGCAGAGCCAAGATTCACAACTAGGCAGCCTAGGAGTCAATCCCACCTACTGACCAGCCAAAAGCAATTAAAGATCAACTTTAACAGGACAATATACACAAAACGAGAGTCACCTTTGGTGCACACGCAGAGGAGAAGAAGGAAGTCATGCAAGTCAAATATAAAGGACGCATACTACGTAAGATAACCAATAAAAACAAAGACCCATAAGGGACCTACCTAATACATCAAAGCAAACACAGAGAGTCAGCCAGAATGGGGAAACAAAGAAACATGTCCCAAATAAAAGAACAGAAGAAACCTCCAGAATTGGAACCAAATGAAATACAGGTAACCAACCTGTCAGAGACAGAGTTCAGAACACTGATGATAAGAATACTGAAGGGGTTTAGTGACGACATAAAGAAGGATGGAGAAATCATAATGAACAACCAGTTAGAACTAAGGAATACAATAACTGAAATAAAGAACCCATTTGAAGGAATTACAGCAGGCTAGATGAAGCAGAGGATCGAATCAGCGACATGAAGACAAGTCAGCAGAGATCACCCACATGGAACAACAAAAAGAAAAAAGAGTAAAAAACAACGAAAATGGCTTAAGAGTCCTCTGGGATAACATCAAGCGCAACAACATGCGCATCACAGGAATACCAGAAGGTGAAGAAAGGAAGCAAGGGATCGAGAACATATTTGAAGTTATAATGTCTGAAAACTTCCCTAACCTGGTGAAGGAAACCGACGTATAACTCCAGGAAGTGCAGAGAGTTCCAACCAGGATAAACCCAAACAGGCCCACACCAAGACACATTACAGTTAACACGGTAAAGATTAAAGACAAAGACAGAATCCTAAAAGCAGCAAGAGAAAGATAGCAAGTTAAATACAAGGGAACTCCTGTAAGACTATCAAATGACTTTTCTACAGAAACATTGCAGGCCAGGAGGGAGGGGCAGGAGGTACTCACAATGATGAAAAACAAGGGCCTACAACCTAGATTGCTTTATCCAGCAAGGCTATCATTTAAAATTGAAGGAGAGATAAAGAGCTTCCCAGAAAAGAATAAGCTAAAGGAATTTATTACCACTAAGGCAGCATCGCAGGAAATATTAAAAGGGCTTCTGTAAACAGAAGAAAGATGAAAACAATCTAACGACAAATTTAAAAATGGCAATAACTATGTACCTATCAATAATCACTTTAAATGCAAACGGATTATATGCTCCAATCAAGAGACATAGGGTGGCTGAGTGGATAAGAAAGCAAGACCCTTGTATATGCTGTATACAAGAGACTCACCTCAGATCAAAAGACACACACAGGCTGAAAGTGACGGCTTGGAGTAAGATATTTCATGCAAACAGAAATGAGAAAAAAGCTGGAGTTGCAATACTTATATCTGACAAAATAGACTTTAAACTGAAGAATATATTAAAAGACAAAGATGGGCACTATACATAATAAAGGAATTGGTCCGACAAGAGTACATAACCCTAGTAAACATCTATGCACCCAACATAGGAGCACCTAAATATATAAAACAGATATTTACTGACATAGTGACAGAACTCAACAGTAATATTATCATAGTAGGGGACTTCAACACACCTCTGACAAGGGACAGGTATTCCAGACAGAAAATCAATATGGAAACAATGGCCTTAAATGACACATTGGACCATTTGTATTTAATCAACATTTTCAGAGAATTTCACCCCAAAGCTGCAGAATACACGTTCTTCTCAAGCACACACGGGACATTTTCCAAGGTACACCACGTGTTAGGCCAGAAAACAAGTCTTGATTAATGTAAGAAAATTGAAATCATACCAATTGTCTTCTCTGACCACAGCGCTATAAAATCAGAAATCAACTACAGGAAAAAAACTGGAAGACAGACAAATTCATGGAGCCTGAATAACATGTTACTAAATAACGAATGGATCAACAATGAGATCAAGGAAGAAATCAAAACATGTCTCGAGACAAATGAAAATCAAACCATGACAAACCAAATCTATGGGATGCAGCGAAAACAGTCCTAGGAGGGAAATTCACAGCATTGCAGGCCTACCTAAAGAAACAAAAAAATCACTAATCAACAGTTTATTTTCACACTTAAGGGATCAGGACAAAGAACAGCAAAATAACCGCAAAGGGAGTACAAAGAGGGACATAATAAAGGTCAGAGCGGAAATAAATGAAATAGAAACCAGAAAAACAATAAAAAACATCAATGAATCCAAGAGTTGTTTTTTAGACAAAATAAACAAAGTCAACAAACCTTTAGCCAGACTTATCAAAAAGAGAGAGAGAGAGGACCCAAATTAATAAAATCAGAAATGAAAGAGGAGAAGTGACAACAGACACCACAGAAATACAAAAATATTTAAGAAATTACTATCAGCATCTATATGCCAACAAATTAGACAATCTGGAAGAAATGGAAAATTTTCTAGAAGCATACATCCTTCCAAGGCTAACTCAAGAAGAAACGGAAAACCTGAATAGACTGATTACCACCAGGGAAGTTGAATCAGTAATCAACAAGTTCCCAACAAACAAAAGTGCTGGACCAGATGGCTTTACAGGTGAATTTTACAAAACATTCAAAAAAGAATTATCACCTATTCTCCTCAAGCTATTCCAAAAAATTCAGAAGGAGGGAAGGCTCCCAAAACCTTTTTACGAGGCCACTATCACTCTGATCCCCAAATCAGACAAAGACACTACAAAAAACACACAAACAAACAAAAAACTATAGGCCTGTATCTCTAAAGAACATAGATGCAAAAACCCTCAACAAAATATTACTGAACACAATTATGCAATACATTAAAAAAATCATACACTATGATCAAGGGGGATTCATTCCTGGTATGCAAGGGTGGTTCAACATCCGCAAATCAATTAACGTGATACACCACATTAACAAAATAAAAAATAAAAATCATATGATCATATCAATTAGATGCAGAAAAAGCATTGGACAAAATCCAGCAGCCATTTATGATAAAAACTCTTAAGAAAATGGGAATAGAGAGACCATATCTCAACATAATAGAGACCATATATGATAAACCCACAGCTAACATCACACTCAACGGGGAAAAGCTAAAATAGTCCCCTTAAGATCAGGAACAAGGCAAGGTTTCCCACTTTCTCCACTTCTATTCAACATAGTGCTGGAACTTCTAGCCACAGCAATCAGACGAGAAAAATAAATAAAAGGCATCCAAATTGGTAAGGAGGAAGTAAAATAGTTATTATATGCAGATGACATGATACTATATAGAGAGAACCCTAAAGACTCCACCAAAAAACCATTAGAACTGATAAATGTATTTAGTAAAGTAGCAGGATACAAAATTAATATTCAGAAATCAGTTGCATGTGTATATACCAATAATAAAGTATCAGGAGAAATTAAGAAAAGAATCCCATTTACAATTGCTTCAAAGACTATAAAATACCTGGGAATAAATTTAATGAAAGAAGTAAAACATCTATACTCAGAAAATTATAAGACACTGAAGAAAGAAATTAAAGAGGATACAAATAGATGGAAGCACATAATATGCTCATGGATAAGAAGAATTAATAGAGTGAAAATGTCCATACTGCCTAAGGCAACATACGAATTCAACGCAATTTCTATCATATTACCAAGGATGGTTTTCACAAGAATAGAACGTATAATCCTGAAATTTATATGGAACCATAAAAGATCCTGGTTGGCCTCGGCAATCTTGAGAAATAGGAATAAAGTGGGAGGTATAACGATACCTGACATCAAATTATACTACAAGGCTACAGTAATCAAAACACCACGATACTGGTATAAAAACAGATACATTGATCAATGGAACACAATAGAGAGCCCAGCAATAAATCCATGCCTATATTGTCATTCAATCTATGACAATGGAAGCAAGAATTTATGGTGGGGTAAAGACAGTCTATTCAACAAATGGTGTTGGCGAAACCTGGACAGACACATGCAAAAGAATGAAGCTGGACCACTTCCTTACACGATATACAAGAATAAATTCAAAATGCATTAAAGACATAAGTGTAAGATCTGAAACCATAAAATTTCTAGAACAAAATATAGGAAGAAACTTTATAGACATTACCTGGAGTAAGATTTTTACTGATACATCCTCTCAGCCAAGAGAAGTAAGAGAAAAAATAATCATGTGGGATCACATCAAACTAAAAAGTTTTTTCACAGCAAAGGAAACCATCAATAAAACAAAAAGGGATCCTACTGTATGGGAAAAGATATTTGCCAATGATATATCTGATAAGGGATTAATATCACAAATCTATAAAAAACTTACTCAACTCAACTCCAAAAAAACAAACAACCCAATTAAAAAATGGGCAGAGGACTTGAGGAGACATTTTTCTAAAAAGGACATACAGAAGGCAAGAAGACATATGAAGAAATGCTCAACCTCACTAACCATCAGAGAAATGCAAATAAAAACCACAATGAGATACCACCTCACCCCAGTCAAAATGGCTATCATCAATAAATCAACAAACAACAAATGCGGGCGGGGATGTGGAGAAAAGGGAACGCTAGTGCACTGTTGGTGGGATTGCAGATTAGTGCAGCCACTATGGAAAACAGTATGGAGGTATCTCAGGAATCTGAAGATAGAACTACCCTATGATCCAGTAATCCCACTCCTAGGCATCTACCCAGAGAAATCCAAAGCTCCAATTCAAAAATCTGTATGCACTCCTATGTTTATTGCAGCACTTTACACAATAGCCAAGATACAGAAACAACCGAAATGCCCATCGGTCGATGACTGGATTAAGAAGCTGTGGTACATTTATACAATCAAGTACTACGCAGCCATAAAGAAAAAAGAAATCTTATCATTTGCAACAACATGGATGGATCTAGAGAACATTATGTTAAGTGAAATAAGTCAGAAAGAGAAAGACAAGTACCATATGATCTCACTTATATGCGGAATCTAAAGAAAAGAATATGTGTATGAACTAATCAGAAACAGTTTTGGGGACACAAAAAACCGAGAGTTGTTAGATGGGCAGGGGGGAGGGGGTTGGGGATGGGGGGAAGGGTGAAGGGATTGGGGGGCGGCTGGTGACCACAGGATGGCCTCAGGGTTTTTTGAGAATTACTTTGGGGAACTTATTCAATAGTGTTTGGGGATTTTGTTGGGTGTCCGATGGACATGTGTCCTGTTTGGGAGACCACCTCAGGGATGCTGTGGATGCCTGGTCATGGCATTGTACACCAGAGACTGGACATTAATGAATGCCAACTATAATTTTATGTGTATAATGTGATGGCTCGGTGTGAGGTCGGGGTGGTGGTGGATGGGGGGAGGGGGGTTCACGGTGTGAGGGATGTAAAAATAAAATAAAATAAAATAAAACTATATAAAAATAAAAAAAAATAAAACAAAAAGGGATCCTACTGAATGGAGAAGATATTTGCCAATGATATATCTGATAAGGGGTTAATATCCCATATTTATAAAATATCTCAGTCAACTCAACTCCAAAATAACAAACAACCCAATTAAAAAATGTGCAGAGGACATGGAGAGTAATTTTTTTAAAAAGGACATACAGATGGGAAACAGACATATGAAAAAATGCTCAACTTCACTAATCATTAGAGAAATGCAAATAAAAACCGCAATGAGATACAACCTCACCCAAGTCAAAATGGCTTTCATCAACAAATCAACAAACAACAAGTGCTGGCCTGGATGTGGAGAAAAGGGAACGCTTATGCACTGTTGGTGGGATTGCAGATTGGTGCAGCCACTATGGAAAACAGTATGGAGGTATCTCAAAAATCTGAGAATGGAACTACCCTATGACCCAGCAATTCCACTCCTAGGTATCTATCAGGAGAAATCCAAAACTCTAATTCAAAAAAATTTATACACCCCTATCTTTATTGCAGCACTATACACAATAGCCAAAACATGGAAACAACCGAAATGCCCATTGGTAAACGATTGGATTAAGAAACCGTTACAGTTATACAATGGAGTATTTCACAGCCACGAAGAAGAATGAAATCTTACCATGCAACAATATGGATGGACGTAGAGAACATTATATTAAGTGAAATAAGTCAGACAGAGAAAGACAAATACCATATGATCTCATATGGGGAATCTAAAGAAAATAATAAATGAATGAACTAATCAGAAACAGTCTCAAAGACACAGAGGAAAAACTGAGGGTTGCTAGATGAGGGGGTGGGGATAAGGGGGAAAGTCACGGGATCAGAATGAACAGTTGGTAACCACAAGAGTGCCACGGGGATACGAGAGTCAATTTGGGGAATGTAATCAATAATTTCGTAAAGATTTTGTAGGGTATCCAATGGATACTTGTCTCATTAGGGAGACCACCTCAGGGATGATGTAGATGGCTGATCACTGCACTGTACACCTGAAGCTGAATAATGAATGTCAAGTACAATTTACATGTACATATAATACATATACATATTTTATATAAAAAATATATATATACATACTATATATATATATCTTATATAAATGTATATATTACATATATATTACATATAGTTACAAGAAGCGGAGTACAGCATTAGGAATAGAGACAGTGGAAATGTAATGGCTGTGTGAGATGTCAGAGAGGCAGTGGAGGGGGGAGGGGGTTATGACTGTGTGAGGGATATAAATGATACATGTCTAGCTATTACATTGTTTTGTGCACCGGAAATGAATAAAAGAATGTGAAAAACAGAAAAAAACAGTAAACTGGAAAGGGAACAATGAAAAGCTTCAAAAAAAAATAAAAAAACAAAAACTATCTTACAGAAGAAAAAAAAGATACATAGAAACAAAGGAAAATGAAAATACATCCTACCAAAATTTTGGGGATGCAGCGAAAGCAGTTTTAAGAGGGAAATTTATATCATTACAGGCCTATCTCAAGAAATAAGAAAAATCCCAAATAGATAACCTCATCTTTACATCTTATGGAGCTAGAAAAAGAAGAACAAATGAAACTGAATGTCAGCAGCAGAAAGAAAACAATAAAAATCAGAGCAGAACTAAATGAAACAGAGAACAAAAAGAGAATAGAAAAAATTAATGTGACAAAGAGCTGGTTCTTTGAAAAGATTAATACAATTGACAAATCCTTGGTAGACTCAGTAAGATAAAAAAAGACTAATAAAATCAGAAATGAGAAGGGAAGTTATCACGGACGCCACCGAAACACAAAGCATCATCCAGGAATACTATGAGGGACTACATGCCACCAAATTCAATAACCTAGAAGAAATGGACAGGTCCTTGGAAACATATAGCCTTCCTAGGCTGAATCATAAAGAACTGGAAAATCTAAATAGATCGATCACCACTAAGGAAATTGAATCAGTCATCCAAAACCTTCCCAGAAGCAAAAGTCCAGGACCAGATGGCTTCACTAGTGAATTCCACCAAATCTACAAAGAGGATATAATACCTGTCCTACTCAAACTCTTCCAAAAAATTGAAGAAGAGACAATACTCCCTAAATCATTTTATGAGGCCAACATTACCGATACCAAAACCTGGTAAGGATAACACAAAAAAAGAAAACTACAGACTATTATCTCTGATGAATGCAGATGCAAAAATCCTAAGAAAAATGCTAACAAATCGAATGCAACAATATGCTAAAAAGATTATTCATCATGACCAAGCAGATTCATCCCAGGTGCACAAGGATGGCTCAACATTCAGAAATCCATCAATGTGATTCATCCCATAAACAAAATAAAGGACAAAAATCATATGATTATATCAATTGATGCAGAAAAAGCATTTGACAAGATACAACATCCATTTATGATTGGATCACTTAATAAAATAGGTATAGAAGTAAAATACTTGAACATAATAAAGGGCATATATGACAAACCCTCAGCTAATCTCATAATTCATGATGAAAAACTGAAGCCCTTTTCTCTACGTTCAGGAACACCGCAGGGCTGTCCCCTATCACCTCTGCTTTTAAGCATAGTGTTGGAAGTCCTCGCCAGAGCAATCAGGCAAGACAAATAAGTAAAAGGCATCCAAATTGGGAATGAAGAAATTAAATTGTCACTCTTTGCAGATGACATGATGCTATATATAGAAAACCCTAAAACTCCACCAAAAAGCCATTGAAAACAATCGACAAATACAGTAAAGTTGCCGGCTACAAAATCAATGTACAAAAGTCCATTGTATTCCTATATACTAACAATGAAATCTCAGAAAAAGAAAGCAAAAGAACAATTCCTTTTGCAATTGCAAGAAAAAGTATAAAACACCTAGGATTAAACTTAACCAAGGATGTGAAGGATTTATACGCTGAAAACTATAAGACATTTTTAAAAGAAATTGAAGAAGACACAAAGAAATGGATAGACATTCCATGCTCATGGATTGGAACAATCTACATAGTTAAAATGCCCGTATTACCAAAACAATATACAGATTTAATGCAATCTCCATCAAAATCCCAATAGCACATTTTAAAAAATAGAACAAAAAAATCATCAGATTTGTATCGAACCACAAAAGACATCAACAGCCAAAGGAATCCTAAGCAAAAAGAACAATGCTGGAGGTATCACACTCCCTGACTTTAGCTTGTACTAAAGGGCAATAATAATCAAAACAACATGGTATGGGCAGAAAAACAGACACATAGACCAATGGAATAGAATTGAGATCCCAGAAATAAACCCACATAAATATGGACAGACAATTTTTGACAAAGAAGCAAAAAGCATACAATGGAGAAAAGACAGCTCCTTCGATAAATGGTGCTGGTAGAATTGGAAAACCACATGCAAAAGAATGAAACAGGGCTGAAATCTGTCACCGTGTACCAAAATTAATTCAAAATGGATCAAAGACTTAAGCATAAAACCTGAAATAATAAACTGCATAGAAGAAAACATAGTTACTAAACTTATGGACCTTGGGTTCAAAGAGCATTTTATGAATTTTATGACTCCAAAGGCAATGGAAGTAAATGCTAAAATAAATGAATGGGACTATACGAAACTTAAAAGCTTCTGCACAGCAAAAGAAACCATCGATAAAATAAAGAGACAACCAACTGAATGGGTGAAAAAGTTTGCAAACAGTGCCTCCGATAAGGGGCTAATATCCAAAATATACAAGGAACTCATGCAACTCAACACACAAAAAAACAAACAACCCAATTGAAAAATGGGCAGAGGACCTGAAGAGACATTTCTCCAAAGAGGACTTACAAATGGCAAATAGACATATGAAAAAATGCTCCACATCACTAATCATCAGAGAAATGCAAATAAAAACCACAATGAGATATCACCTCACCCCATTCAGAATGGCTATCATCAACAAGACAAATAGTAACAAGTGTTGGAGAGGCTGTGGAGAAAAAGGAACCCTCATACACTGTTGGGGGGAATGCTGGCTGGTGCAGCCGCTATGGAAGGCAGTGTGGAGGTTCCTCAAGAAATTACAAATAGAATTACCACATGACCCAGCAATCTCTCTCCTGGGTATCTACTCAAATAATCTGAAAACTTTGAATCATAAAGACAAGTGTGCTCCAATGTTCATTGCAGCTTTACTTACGGTGGGTAAGACAACGGAAACAACCAAAACGTCCTTCGATAGATGAATGGATAAAGAAGTTGTGGTACATATAAATAATGGAATAGTATTCGGTGGTAAGTAAAGATGAAATAGGACTATTGCTAAATGGGGTCTAATGGGGTGATGGAAAGAGAACTGGCTGGCTGGTGACCACACAATGTGAGATATAGATAATATATTACAGAATTGTACACCTGAAATCCATGTCACTTTATTAACAATTGCACCCCAATAAACTTTAATTTAAAGGAAAAAAACCCTCAAGTGGTGATATATTATAAAATGGTTCACAGTGACACATTTTCCATTACAAACATAAAACAATGGTAGGGGGAACACTATTAAATTTTACAAGTGCTACACAAAACTAAATTCAGAGTAAAAAAGTTAATTTCACACAGGAGCCTTTTACCTTGGTACCAACATGCAAGAGTCCATCGTCTGATATAGCCCGTGAATCATTCCTGCCAGGTTTCCAGGAAAGACTTTAGGGTAAAAATACACAACAAAAACAGTGAGTGCATTCCTTTACAAAAACAACAAACACAAAGGGAGCAAAATTCAGCTATCTGCATAGGAAATGAAGTTTCTTGATATGATTAAAATTTAGACGATGTTCTAGAAAAGCTATCAGTTATCTATTGCTGCCTCCACCACTCCCAACTCGTGCAATATTTAATGAAGATACACTCTAAGTTTCCATAACAAAGAATGACAGCAAACATGTTGGCAACACCTGAGAGTACCTTGTTTTCACCAAAAGTCCTGAAGGCTGAATTGAAAACGCAATTAATAGCTGACAATAGGAACCTGAACTGGGACAAAAGCAATGACCTAAATCAAGGTAGAACGATACACTAACCCTTCTCCATGGTCTGTCCCTGGTTCAAAGATTAATCTGTGTGGGTCAAAAACGGCAGTCTTGCTTCTTTAACATAGAAAGCAGTTACTAAACTTACCCCATTCCTTGTTTTCACTCAAAAACACTACAGTGAGGTCCCTGAAATGCATGAAATGTTTGCAGCTTACATGTACAAAAGTCAAAGAACAAATATGTACGTTGTTAGCCTCCCCACTCCCAGATCACTTGTCCGCACAGCTTCCTGGCAATCTCCAAACTTGAAAACTTCAGCCTACGAAGGCATAGACTCCTGAAACAAGGTTGGGCTCAAATGACCCACAGTAGGAGTTCTCTATTTCGCTGTTCCTGGAAAACAAGCTAAATGGAGCCTCAGTCATCCACTCCCAACACAGGCATGTTACCACCTACCCAACTCCATTACTGTTTTCACAATCAGTCCTCCCTCTGCCCAACCCTCCATCTCCATGGGAAGGACATCAGCGCGTTGGGCAAAGAGGTGGAGGTGACGAGACACCTGCTGTGGGCCATAGATCTATGTAGTTCAGCAATCTCCAGTGCCTTTGGACTCAAGGGGACCCCCTCTGTAATTCCGGGTGCAGGTGGAAGATACCACATTCCTACTTGCTATAAAGAGAGTGTTTCCAAAGGCTCAAAGGTTTAATATGTTTTCACACAAACCTTAAATTTTGCTGGTTCCTCCAATTTAACAAGCAAAACAGCAGCAACCTGTTCAGGCAGGACGCCCTTGAGACCCTTATTTTAATCTGCTTTTTTAGACAACTACCAACATCCTGTGTCCTTCCTTCCTGTAATTTCTCTTTACCTTGTCATACCCTACCATTCTGATCTCTTTTCCCTCATCTGATGTCTAATCTCTGCTCTAAGAGCCTTATTCCTATCCCAACCTGTGTTGTTCCTCTTGAAACGTGGATTCCCCTGCTAATTCCATTCTTAGCCTCTTCCATTGCATTCACTAGACCTTTCCATAATTAAAACACTCACCCAAAGGATGATAAAGAAGGAAGTGTACTGGGCTTAGAAACCTATACTAATCTCATTTCATCACTCACTGTAGTCAAATAAGTCACTTTAATCTCTTGGAGTTCAAACTCCTCATGTGATCAACCACTTGACCAAAACGTTAATGGCAGCATGAAGTACTAGGGGTGTTTGCAATAATTAATTGATAACATTCCTTCAACACCTGGAATTCTATGTATTTTTGGTTCTGTCTAGAAAAATGGAGAATACTTAGCTGGCAGAAGTGGAAAAAAATAACAGCAACAAAACTACCCCGAGTAAAGCAGAGAAAAAGGTAAAAAATCAAGAAAAGTCATGGAAGAAGGAAGAAAGACTAGAAAAAAAGAAAAAACTTCCTAGAATGAGGGAAGCGTACTAGCTTAAATGGAAACACAGTAATGGGAGTCAGTAAGTAGAAAAATCAATGAAAAATATCCTCTCAATTTGTGCTGAATTAACACAACAGTGTATACATAGATGATCTTCACTTACAGAACAACGATTCGTCCCAAGAAGGGTACATCGCATTATCCCTGAAAACATTTATCTGATTAGGTCTTGCTTATGTACAACCTGTGGTTCTGTGGCCACAGCGAACTGACATCTGCCCTCAACACTGATGGTGAAAACAAGGTTCTCGTGACTGCTGCAATTGTCAAGTACATTAAGACAGAGCTTGGGCTAACTGGGCTTGATAGGAAACTTCTAAATCAGCACTAAGGCATCACTAAACGGGACTCTCTGAGGCCACCTGACTTGTACCTGAATCTTGAATCCAGTCCTGTCCAGGCACTTCTCAGTATAGGCTGAGGGACAAGAGAACGGACTTGGGAAACCAAGCAGGCTGAAGGTCACATCACATGTCAGCCACTTGGTAACTATGGAATCAGGGTTAAATTAATCCACCTCCTGGAACCATACTCCTCTAATGAATAAAAACGGCCGAACGGCACAGCTACTTTGCAAATCTACTGTGCCGACGACCTGGGATAACCAATGGTAGGCACATAGTATAGGGTCTAGCCCAGAGCAGAACACTCATTAAAGCTTACTGGCTTCTCTCCGCAGTCTCTTAGTTAACATGCAATTTTAGAAATCCATAAAATCCTACCTGCTTGCAGGGTCGCATTGAGAACACTCATCCACTGTTAAAAGAAAAAAAATTCAAATACATTGTAAATACACAATAGAAAAACACAGAACTTTGAAAGCATCAGACTGAAGTGATGAAAAAATATTTCTTTGGGAACACCCCTGAAGACTATAGTAGAGTGAATGTTACTGATACAACTGGTGGGCAATTAATACATGAAGAACTTTTACTTCCTCTCCTATATATATGTGTGTATATATATTCATATTTATATATTCATACATATATACGTACACATATGTATGTACATGCATGTACTTATGCATGTTTGTATGTATTATACATTTATATCTAATGAGAGAAAAATAAACGTGATGTGCAATCATTTGATAGCTACAAGTCAAGTGCTACTTACAATGATTGTAATCCTTACCAAACCCATCGGAGTGAACGAAAATGGTATCAGTAGTAAAATCACTATCATAAACTAACACGGTCCAATTTAAATAGCATGATTTTTCTGCACTTCTGTCATGAAGAGCAGTTAGAAGAGAGTCCACTTGTTTTGCTCTGACACAGTACCGCTGTGCCGCTCTTCAGTCAAGGGTGTTCAGTTTAGGATGAAACACCCTGTCATTAGCAGCTTAGTCAAAGGCAGTCTACTTTGCAGCACGGCAAAACACAGGAAACAGACTCTTTCTGGCCCTCTCTCCAGTGCAGGGTAAGTATGAAAGACTTTGCGATTCCAGTTTTATCAAGTCTAACCCCTGAGACTGTTTCCCTCCATTGCTGGAGAATCTATCCGGCTCACCTCATAGAGCAGGAAGGTCCAAAGAGTTATTGCTGTACAGCAGCGTGTGATGCCATTTTTCTCATCCCTCCCCATAGTGGCAAATGTGTATAGAAATCATGGTTTTTTACCTTGTAAGTCATATGTCATCAAATCCTAAGCCGATGAATAACAGCAAACAAACAAACACCCCCCCCCCCAAAAGACAAAGAGGTTATCTTGAATAACTACCTTCAATGACCCTGGAGTTTTAAGTTTTTAAACAGTCAAAAAGATGGCCACTGTATGATTCCAACTATATGATATTCAGAAAAAAACAAAACTATGAAGCAGTAGAAAGACGTGTGGCTTCCGGAGGTTAGGGAGAAGGGAGGGCTGAGGAAACGCCACAGAGGGTATCTAGTAGTGGATCTAGTCTGGGTGAGACTGGAAGGGGGGAGACCTGTCATTATACGTTTGTCAAACCCCACAGATTGGACCACAGCAAGAGTGAACTCTAACGTCAAGTGTGTGCTGTGAGTGGTCATGCTGAGTCAGTGCAGTTCATGGGTCGTCGTGAATGTACCACCCGCGGGCAGGGTGTCAACAGTGAGGGAGGCTCTGTGTGGACGGGGACATGGGTTTTGAGGGAACTTTCTCTACTCTCCACTCAATTTTGCCCTGAACCTAAACCTGCTCTAAAAACGAAGGCTTTCTAATTAAAAAAAAAAAAAAAGTTTTCCACTGAACCTGCTATTACCAGATATGAACACATTAATGCTATTTTCAAAATACAGTCACCTTGAAAATGAATATAAAGATCCAGTATCAGAATATGATTATTCACCCAACCGAATGAAGCATATGAAAAGCCATAAACAAAGCAAGTGATTTTTGGAATACTTACACAAGAAAATCACTGATAAACGTGACTGAACATCTCGCATTAGCATGCTGAATAGGGATGCCAAGTGAATCAAAATGGAATCGTCCCTGTACTTACAGGACAACTTTGATTCTCATTGTAAATCAAAAATCATTGTGCTGATTTTATTCAAAAGCTATATTGAAACATTAATCACACAAAAAGATTGTAATTGCCATGGTTATTGCCATAGTAATGTATGTACAATACCTTTGAAATACTCACGAAAAGGCAAAAAAGTAACCAGCACTGCAATTTTTAATGGATGATACAACCAAAACCAGTACCAAGGCACGTCACCATATTACTTGCTATTAAAATAAAATTTTAAGCTACACCAAAAATTAAGTCATGCCTATAACTGCTGTGCAGAAAAGATTTCATACAGCAGGCCTGACTGCTATCCTTTGAAAGTCCTGCTTGAATGGCTGGCCCTTGGCTGGTATCTGGAAACCTGCATATGGGGAGGGTTCCCACCATTCCCTAACTAAGTGTGGCTCACCGTGCCTGAAATGCTTGTACAAACAAGGTGGTTCATGCTGGACACTCGCTTTCCTTCTGGGAATCAGGAATGTTAGCACCTGCTAGGGGGACGCTGCCTATGTGACTGGCGTGCCATGAAAGCACTCCATGAAGGCACTGAGTCTAATGAGACTCCGGTACCACTAGACAGCATTTCACATGTGGTGCCAGAATTTAACAGTGGGGAATTAAGCACATCCTGCTAACTCCGCAGGACATGCGTCTTAGAAACTTGCGCCTGGTTCCCTCCTGTCAGACACTGTCACATACACCTTTTCTCTTTGCTGATTTTGCTCTCACTGTAATAAATCACAGGCATTAGTACAGCTATAGGCTGAGTCTTGTAAAGTGCTCTAGTGAATAACCAAACCTAGGGGTGGTGTTAAGAATCTCTAATAAATCGCATTATATGAAATTTTCATTCTTTGGGTTGATGCTTTCTACATGATTAAGGTCAGAAGGTGATTTTGCAGATTACCTATCATTAAATTTGTTTTTTTTTTTATTCTTCTTTTGCAGATTCCTGTAGAGCTAGATATATTTGAATAAAGGCATAAAGAGGATAAATGAAATGATGTCAGAAAATACTGTAAAACAAGCAACCATCCTATTTTAATCAGAATAAAAAATAAAACATCCTAATGACAACATGTTCTATCAGTTCCTATATAGCAAATGAAGAGATCACACTGTCAATTTTCTACAACTAGGTAGGGTTTATGTCCTTTTTATAAGAGTTATGAATCAATCAAGTAACTGGGATAATTACAGAAAAACATATAACTATCACTTGTAGTATAATAATGTACACTGATTATAGAGTTCCTTTGCTTTCTAAACTTCTTTATTGCTTATAAAACTAAAAACATAGCTCTAGTATGAAAAAGCAGTGGTTAACAGAATATGTGAAAAGGAAACAAAAAATTATATCCATGTAGGATGAGTTACCCATGGATATACCAAGAAACTCAACATTCAGAGGAAAAAAACGTGTCTTCCCTATTGACCTGCTGTTCTTCTCTCTCCATCTGATAATGTCCTAGTCACTCTTCTCATGTCCCATTGAAATGCTAGTGCACATTCTGGAAACCTAGGAATCATCTTAGTTTTCTCACTCCCCACTAACTTTTTACATTCAATCATCACTAAATTGTATTAACCATAACACTCTCCAGGCTCTGCTTTATTTTTCCACAGCCACTGCCCTAGTCAAACAGGGGCTCTTAGCAGATGGCTTTCACAGGGGGAAGAAATGAAACACCACCGACTCTTATTGTTGCTTCCTAAATGAATAGGATTTATTTTCAGCAAAACAAATGAGAAAGACATTAGCCAGCAAAGACCAACATGTTAAATTGAATAAATTAACCTTCCTGACTTTTTTTTCTTTCAAAATGGATGGGTGAAAAATATCACAATGGACTGATACTAGTCCAAGGAAGTAAAAGCTTCCTTTGTCTGCCACTTATTTTCATGTGCTTTTCTTCAATCTATCCTCTATGTGAGGGGCCAGCAAACTCCAACCTGCCATCAATTTTTGTAAATAAAGCTTTACTGTAGCACAGTCTTGCCTATTCAGTTGGCCCACGACTGCTTTCACACCATGATGGCAGATTTGAGTAGGTATGACAGAGACCACATGGCCTAAAATCAGGCCCTTTACAGAATAAGCTTGCTGGTCCCTGCTTTATACCACAACCAGAGTGTCCGAATGCCGTCTCATCTTGTTCCTAGTCTGCTCAAAACTCTCCCATGATCCCTGCAGTAACCATTGCTGAGTCCCTGCCCACTTGCCATTTCTTCATCTTCATTCTCACTGGAGAACCACAATGCTGTGTGGATATTTACTGTCCCAATACACAAAGAACATGGCCTCTCTCCAGCTCCACAAAGAAAAATGATTATACTAAGCTAATCACAGTGACTGCTTTACCCCTAACTGCTGTGGGAACCAGCATGTGCTGTACCCTAGCCTGGAAATGTTAAGGGATATACTGGCAGCCTCTCAGTCTTCTTCCTATTTAAAAGAATCACATAGCTGAACATCACCGTTTATCAGGGAAACAGATATCAAAACCACAGAGCAATACCACCTCATTACTCTCAGATGGCTACCATCAAAATGGCACCATATAACAAATGTCGGCAAGGAAGTGGAGGAAAGGAAAAACAGAGCCTGCACTGTTTTTGGATTTGTAAATTGTTATATTCACTGGGGGAAACAGTATGGAGATTCCTCAAAATATCAGAAATAGAACTGCCATGAGATCTTGCAATTCTACTTCTGGGTATTTGTCCAACAAAAACCAAAACAGTAATTTGAAAAGACATCTGCACCTCTATGTTCACTGCAGCAGTATATATAATAGCCAGGATATGGAAGCAACATAGGCGTCCTTCGATAGATGAATGCATAAAGAGGATTTGATATGTGTGTGAGGTGTGTGTGTGTGTGTGTGTGTGTATACAGTAATACTATAACTGATATTAGAATAATTAACTCATCCTTAATATAACTGATATAATAATAACTCATCCATAAAAGATGAAATCTTGCCCTTTGTAACAATGTGGAAGTTCCTAGAGGTATTATGTTAAGTGAAAGAAGACAGAAAAAGACAAATACCTTATGATCTCATTTATATGTGGAACCTAGAAAAGCAAAACAAACAAAACAGAAACAGACCCATAGCTACAAAAAAGCAACTTGATTTTTCCCAGATGAAAGGGAGTTGAAGAGATGAACGAAAAAGAAAGTGAATGAGAAGTACAAACTTCCAGTGATGAAATATCTAAGCCACAGGGATGTAGTTAACAGCACAGGGAAAATATCAATAATATTACAGTCACTTTGAAGGGTGATAGATGCTTACTAGACATATTGTGGTGATAACCTCGCAAGGTATATCAGTGTCAAATCACTATGTTGTACACTTGAACTGATATAATGTGGTATGCCAACTATATACCACAGAAACGCAGTCCTTCAGCCTTTGGATATTGTCCTGTGAGAATATGATGCTTGGAGCCGTTGCTAATTAACCAGCCAGCAAATGAGACTTAAACAAAACACTGACAACCTCACAACTGAAACAGGGACAACAACAGGCAACTCATGGCATCACAGAACCACCAAAACCATCCTGGTGCCTCCTGTTGTAACCACTGTTAATTAGGTCACCTATTACCTGCAGCTAAACTATTCTAACTGATATATTTCCCAAGGCCTACAGGATAAGAGCAACTCCTTTCTCTAGAACTAAAGACTTTCTTAAGCTCGCCTTACCTAGGTGTTCACCACCTTCTCAACCATTCCCACAGCACGCTTTTTATACCATCAAAACTGAACTGCTTGTAAATCCTGCGAAGTTCACTGTGTATCTTAGCCTATGTCTGCAGTTCCTTCTGCCAAACCTGTAATCTTGATTATTGTTTCCCCTGCCCAACACGGTCCTGCCTCTTTATCTGGCCAACTCCCACTCACACTGCATACTTCCCTTAAATCCTACCCAGGTTTTTACAACCGAAATCATCATCATGGACATAAAGTGTCTGGCCCACGAGATCTGACAATTAGGTTCACGAAGTCATCCTAGAAAAAGTGCTGCATACCTCATTGCTGAATATCACTATGGTCACATTCTAAGTACTGCCCTTGGGAAGCTGTGCACCGATGCTAGTGCCTAGTCCACCCTTCAAAGCAATTTTGGAACTCTTTTTCTGGAATGGCCATCAGAGCTGTTGTTGTATTACTCTTGATGTCCCGAATGTCATCAAAATGTCTTTCTTTCAGTATTTCCTTTATCTTCGGGTAAAGAAAGAAGTCATTGGGGACCAGATCAGGTGAGTAGGGTGAGTATATCAATACAGTTATTTGTTTACTGGCTAAACACTCCCTCACAGACAGCGCCGTGTGAGCTGGTGCATTGTCGTGATGCAACAGCCATGAATAGTGGGCCAAAGGTTGAGGTTGTTTTCTTCTAACATTTTCATGCAGTCTTTTCAGAACTTCCAAAAACTAAACATGCTTAACTGTTTGTCCAGTTGGTACAAATTTATAATGAATAATCTCTCTGATATCAAAACAGGTTAGCAAAATTGTTTTGATTCTTGATTTGGACTGGAAGAACTTTTTTGGTCATGGAGAATTGGCTGACGTCCATTGTGCACTTTGATGCTTTATTTTAGAATCGTATTGGTATACCCAGGTTTCATCACCAGTGAAAACACGGCTCAAAACATTGTCTTGCCTCTCCAAAAGGTCTTGGCAACCTTTGACTCTCCTTTGCTTTTGTTCATCGGTGAGCCCCTTTGGATCTATTTTTGCACACACCTTTCTCATGCCAAGATTTTCAGTTAAAATTTTCCTAACTGTTTCTGTATCGATGTTTACTTGGTCTGCTACGCTTCTCACAGTCAGCCAATGATTTTGACTCACAATTCAATGAATTTTTGCAATGTTTTCCTCAGTTCTGGTCAATTCTGGCCACCATGACGTCTCTTCATCAGTGACACAATCTTTCCCCTCAGAAAAATGTTTAATCCATTTGTTCATGGCCGTTTTCTTCATGACATTATCCCCATGAACCTGGACTAACATGTTCCTGATTTCACTTCCACTCTTGCCAAGTTTAACAAGAAATTTAATGTTTGATCATAGCTCTGATTCAAGCTCAGACAGCCTCGCAATGGCACACAAAAACATGCAACAACAACGAGCAAGACACTGCCACTCAGCAAGACACAGCCACACATCAACACAAACACAACTCTGAGACACTGATATACCAAGGTTATGAAACCTTACTGAGCTGTTTGTACAGTGCTGCCAATGTAAGCGCACGGTGGCAAGTTCTCAAACTTAATTGTCAGATCTGATACTACACACCGAATAACAAACAATAATGATAATTATAAGCTCTCAGTGGGCTCTGGCACCTAGTAAGCACTGTGTAAAGTATAATAAATAATAAAAATGACAATAATAAGAACACGCCCTTGGAGGTAGGGACTGTGGTTTTAAAATGCTTGTCTTCTACAACATCAAAATAACACTTAGTGCCTAAAAGACACCTGATGGTTACACAGCAAATGGCTGCAGAGGCAAATAAATAAATAAATGAAAAGATCGCCCTTGAAAATTCTGTTTTAAGAAACCATAGAAATAAACCAGGGACAGCTCTAAAGTCTTAGGGGCACATTAAAGATCAAATTCCGTTTCATCTCTGTGTTTCCTATAACTTGCAAAACCACCGACACAAGTGCTTTGATAGAGGTCTACTAAGTTAAAGGGGTCCTCGGGCATTTCAGATTGCACAGTGCACAAGGTGCCACATTCAGTGAGTAGAATAGCGTTTTTGTCATTGTGAAACTTTTCTGTACTTTTATTATAATCTTTTGAGTCCTAAGTTAGGCTATGGGAACATTTATTATGATTATCTTTTGACTAGTGGCTACAGAGCATATTGTTCTAGAGAAATTACACTGTCATGACAACTATCCAACTAACAGAAGAAAACATCTTCTAATGAGGTCAACATGTCTCACTCTGTTTTGACTTATGAGGAAAAAAGGTGATAATAGTGAGACCTTGTTGGCATATCCACATGGAAAATAACCCATGCTTCTCAACAAGGCACAGCTTTACTGACTTGTATCAGTAGATACGTTTTAAAAACAGTCTCACTGCGATTCCTTCACACTGGCTAAGTTTTGCAGCTCTTATTGTTTGCCATTTGTTTGTGGGACTAGGAAGGTATTGTTGAGTTCCTAGTTTTAGTTACATTATGGTGAGACAAACCACAATGTAATAACAAGAATTCAATCACTACATGTAATCCATTTGCTGTAAAATTTAAACAAATATTTATTTTTACAAGTCCAACTTATTGACCAACTTATAAGGTGATTATAGAAGCAACATACAACATACTAATTTAAAAATCATTTTTCTTATTTACATAAATATCATATGGGATTGTAGGGGTCATGACTAGATAAATGAGTTTCTTTTCTCTCAGATTTTAAATTACCTACAATTAACTTTTATAATAATTCTGAATACTAGACTATGAAGAAAGACATTAACTAACAAAGAAAAAATATACATGCAATATACACATTTTTTTTAACAGCTCTTTCAATAGCAAAACTTTCTTAGTCTTACTGTATGTCTGGTAGGACCACAAAGAATACTTCACCATTAAGAGTCTTACCTCGAAAGTTACTGTCAGAAGACGTTTTACATCTCCTTTCCTTTTTATAATCAGAAATTAGTTGGGCGTTGCTATGTATAAAAGAGGTGAGAATATTACTGTTTTAATACTGACAGGAAAACATTTATCAAAACATGGAATTCTTAGAGTATTTCAGGTAATGTCTGAGCTAATATAAAAACTTGAATTATCCCATACGCTTCAATTTTGTAAGTTCTAAAGACAAACAAATAAAGAAACAAAAACTCATAGACACAGACAACAGTTCAGTGGTTGTCAGAGAGTAAGTGGAAGAGGGGATAGTAGAAAAGGGTAAAGGGGGTCAAACATATGGTGACAGAAGGAGAACTGACTCTGGGTGGTCAACACACAATGTGATATATAGACAATATATTAAAGAATTGTACATTTGAAACCTATGTAATTTTACCCCTATTGTCACCCCTATGTCACCCCTATAAATTTAAGTTAAACCCCTATGTCACCCCTGTAAATTTAAGTTAAAAAAACCCATAGTAAGTTGCACAAAATGTTTCTTAAGCATGTGATTAAAGAAGACAAAAGAGCAAGGTGAACCAGTCATGCTGAGGGCAGCATAGTTCAGTCAGTTAATTAGAATTAGCAGGGGCGAGAGTTGAGAACTCAGAAATCCTAGTTCTATAGCCCACAAGATCCATTTTCGGGGAAGTCACCGCTGTTAGGCTCAGAGCTTTCCTCTACAAACCAAGCATCTCACTGCCTTATTTTATAGGTTGTCAGAGGATCAAATAGGTAATACAGCAAAATGGTAAGGCAATGGAATAAGTATTTTTGAGCTTTAGTTTTTGAAATTATTTTGGAATTCCAAATAAACCTAATGTGTGCTTTTCATAGGTTCTATTTAACATTCAAATGTTGCAGTTTACAGAAAATGTTTTTAATTTTGGTTATCAGCTACTCTCTTTGTGGTTTGTAATTCAGTACATCTCAGCTATTATGTAATTTGTAATTAAATGCGTTTAGAAATATGTTACCTCAATAAGGTAGATAACATAACTGCCCCTATTATCGTAGCTAATCACACCAGTGGCAGAAAAGTCACAGAAGTCAAGACCTGGCTTGGACTACTTCCGTCTCATGTCTACCTCCTGAAACTCTGACCTCTCAGATCTTTCTAACCTTCCTAGGCATCCCCAGTTGACTTGGAAGATAGAACACATGCACACTCATGAGGCGTGGAAGGGGTGCAGCTATTCTAACACCAAGTAACCTCCTTTAGATCCAGAGCTTTCTGTTTACTGGCTTCCGTGTCAGGCAAAACTTTAAATACTCTGAAACCTGAGGGAGAGTCAAGTCACTGGCCAGATTTTCATTATTTTGGAAAACAGATCACTGAGCCTCATCTTAACTAAGGAATCACAGGCAAGTTAGTGTCTACTACTCTGGGAAAGGCGTATGGGACCTTCCAGGACCTAAGGAAAGATACTCCATGGGATAGCAAGTGGCCTTGGGGTACAGATCTGGTAACAGGAGAAAGGAAAGTCTGATCTTTTCCTGCAGCATTACTGGCACCTCTCTGACAGCTCAGAAAGTTCCAACTAACATGTGCCGGCAGAAGACACAACAAGACACTCAAAAGGGTAAGTCATTATGAGGTTTGGGCTAAGATGTGGGCCCCGCATAGTTTTTCAGTGTTGGGGAAGGCTGTGTGTGGCTAAAGCTAGAAGTCCAGACTCCCGGGACAGGGAGCTGGTGCTCTGGAATAGGAGCTAAGGATGTAAGCGAGCATCTGCATGTCAAGTTAAAAATATCGCCACTTTGAAGTCCAAGTGTGGAAAACCATGGACACAGAGGACTCGGGATCAGCAAGGGAACCTTGGAGCATAGGGAGTCATGACGACAGGACCGTTTCTATAGCAACCGTGCAGCAACACAATCGATGGAAACCAATGAATGACCAGAATGACCTTCCTTCCCTCTCCATCTAACTTGTGAAAGAGGATGGTCCCCCTTGGACTTAGGGAACACTCTGGCTTCTTGAAAAATTCAAGAGGGGAGCATAGCCAATAGCCTCCAGAAAATAGAGAATTTCCTGCTAAACTGTACAATTTACACCCCCAAATAACTAGTTGGAAAAGTCAGAGAAGAGACATTATTGGTACCTGAAACACAGGGGTTATGCTTGGAATGAAATGGAGAACGTGGGGATCCCTAAAGATAAAGGTCTTCAAAGTTCTGGGATAAGGAATCTGTCCCTTCGCTACGTCTCACACGTCTGACTGTTTGTTTTCTGGCTGAGGATGTCTACTAACTCACTGCCATCCCCCCCCTGCCTGACCCCAGTTAGGACGTCTCACCTGTTCCCTAAGAAGTAACAGTGAAAGTGTCTGGAAGCCCAGTTTGTTGATAACTACCATTTCAATGTACACACTTACTCCGTCAAACCCTTAGATAAAGCATATTCTTCAGCAGTCCTTCCAATGTCATCTTGAGCAAAGACATCTGCACCTGCCTGAAGCAGAAGCCGGACTGTATTTGAGGACTTATTCTTTGCAGCAAGCATGAGGGCTGTTCTGAAATAACGGAGAGACAACTTCACCCTTAGGAACTTAAATTACGTAAACAGCAACATTGAGAGACTTTACCAAGTTCAATATATTGCTTATCTGTATAGAATTGACCATTTACATGCTTAAGTGTTCATCTTTGTAAATTATGTCCAAATTGTGTCTAAAATGAAGGGACATAAAAACAACAACAAAAAAAAAAGCCTCTTGCTCCACTTGGGTATTACCTAGAAGGTGCTAATTTAAAGTTCTCTAATAGACAAGTAACTCTGCTGAGGTCACTTATCTGAAGTAGGTGAAGATTTCAATGAAGAATTTCCCATTTCTTCCTTAGTCTTATATATGGTACATCCAAAGTCAGCTAGAAGTCAGGCAAGTTAAAGCTACTTGGCAGGCTCAAAACAATAATATTAGTACTAATTCTAGTAAACATTGTCATCATTGAGTTAACGGTGCTCATAAGCATGTGCTGGGCACTGAATCACATGCCAGGTCAAGACACACGACCATACTTGAAGGAGATATTATTTCCCTCGTTTCCACATCGGGAAACATGTTTGGTGATGACAGTAATGTTCCCATGGTCACACACGTGACACATAGGAAAGCTGAGCATTGAAGCCAGTCTTGAGTGAACTGAAAGCCCATCTCTTTTTTAATCACCCATCCATGACTTGTTTCATTAAAGAAGAAGTTTATTCAGTTAATGCTGTCTTTCTCCCTTCTACCCATACCAATTAAAAATGATAAAAAAAAAACCATCAAAATAGACTAGAAACGAAAAAGGATAAAAACTGAGGAATATCTGGTAGTAGTAATTCACAGTCACTTAGGGCAAACCCTATAACATCAGTATTCCTTGAAGAAAACAATTTAAAGCAGTCATCCAAACAACAAAATCAACTCCTATTTACGTTTAACGTGCATCTTTTAAGGAAACCTGAATACACAGTAGAGGTTAAAAAAAACTGTCAGAGAGACTAAATCCAATATTGTATCATAAACTAAGTTAGAGTCCATACTATACAAAACTAGTAAAGCTACTGTGAAAACCCTTTAGCTAATATAATACCATGTGACCAAAAACTGCAATGACAAATGACATCAGTCGATATCATAAATGAATATGAATCCTGTAGGCTACGGTTCTTCCTGTTCACCAGGCAGAATAATTGCTTTTCTACCTAACTGACGATGTGCTGATATTTTTCACTTTGTAATTATAGGTTAATCCTCTTCTTCTTAATTTAATCTTTCTGACTTGAGTAACTGTTACCGCTCTAAAACAGTTCTAAGTTAAAAAAAAAGAACAAACAAATGTACCTTTTCCACTTATCAACTGCATGTATGTTTGCATGTCTCTCGAGTAAAAATTCCACCATTTTCCAGCGGTCCTTATACACAGCAAATAAAAGTGGTGTAAAATCAAACTGTAAAACAGAGAAAACAGTTTATAGCTTAAAAAGCTAGATAGTTCTAAATTGAATTTGAAAACTCATAAAAGATCCTCTAAACTTGAACATACACTAGAGAAAGTAAATAAAAAGTAGCCCTCTGTGTTGTCATCTGCTGCTCCTTCCCTTTAAAATATCCTCCTCCTTCCTCTCTAACAGATGGACTTCCACCTCATTCTCCAGAACTCCCTTCAAACACTGACGGTCCTGGTGCCAAGAACTTTGCTCCCATCACAATCTCTATCGCACTATACTGCAGTTATTTTATCGTTCCCCACCTGAACCCAGAGCTTTCTGAGGGCAGGGGCTATTCTTCATCCCTGTATCTCCAAGTTCGAAAACATAGACGTAAATGCTTTAAGTCGTTTTATTGAATTGATAACCTAAATAATTATTTCTGGGGTAGAGTTTGTTACATTATATTCCAAAGAATATGTACTTTAGCAGAAATTAATTACTGTGCCCCAGTAGGAATATTCCAGAAAGATCACCGGTATTTGAGAAATATAAAACTGTGCTTTATATGGCTATTACTAAAGAAGTGTTTCAGGTCGCTTAATCCCGATTTGACAATACTTTTCTGTGGCAAACATTAACATCTGAAGTATCATAGAATTTCAGGGATACAGTTTGGAGAGCTTTCCAACAGAAGTGAAGGTTTTCTGCAGTTTATACAAACTTGCTTGCTTCTCTTCTATCCATGTTCTCAGGATCCCAGATGATAACTTCAGGCTCTCCTGCTCCAAAAGGGTCACTAAGGAAATGGACTCTAAATTAAAAAGAGTTAGGCTTCAAATGACCTTTGATTGCTTATCACTAAATGGTCCATGGGTTTTCTCCCATTATAAGACGATGGGATTTTATCTTGGCTGTTGGTAAGCTCAATGTGAAATTTTATTCTCAGTTACAAGGATAATCTTGGGAGCCCAATGCCTATCTACTTTTTGAAAAAATCTGTTTTTTATTCTGTTTCTATTTTAATTGCTACTTAAAATTATTTTATAGCTCAGGCAAAATATAACTCCGAAATAAAACATCATGGCTTATCAGTTAACGTTTTAATACTGATCTATATGGATGATTTTTAGCATCATGAAAGTGACTAAATCACTTGCATTTTTAAGGAACCACGTTGAGGAGGATGATAGAATACTGCCTGGACTATGCATAACATCTACAACTATAACCATCATTGACCTCATAAGACTTAAAGACATTTCAATGGGTATGATTATTTATAGGACGTATAATGATAAAGGAAGTGTTTTGTTTTTTGTTTTTTTTAAAAGAAAAACAACTTAGGAATTCTAGCTTGAAAAACTCAGTCTCATTCTAAGGTGATTAATACAGAATACGTATAATAAATCAATATAGACTGTCTTGAAAATCTTGAAGCGTTTATCAAAATATTCTATAAAACAGGAATCGCACACTCCAGTGCTTACGGAGGCAAAGAAGGTGACCCAAGTAAGTGAAGAACCCAGGTGGGGACAGTAGCACACTAGGGAACACATGTCTCATATAAGAGGCGCAGCCTCGCCACAGGACACCCATCTGTAGTCAGGGCTCAAGGGGACCAGGCTTGATTCTTTAGGAGAAGCTTGACATCCTTATTTCTTCATGAGTCTCCAAAACTTTCGATGTTCACTCAACATATGGAGGTAAACTAAACATATCAAGGAGCCATAATTAGTCCGTGGCCCACTTGGGATGTTTTATCTGCTGTTTCCAAACGTTTGTGTATAATGTGAATATTTGTATGTAAAATCTTTCTGTTTTTTAGTATCATATGCTTCATTAAAAAACTGGGCCCCAACATGCAATAAAACTGTCATTTAGACTCATTACACCCACTTCAAGAATTTTTCCCATTCTTATTCAAACCATAATCTATTTGTATTCATTTTTCAGATTGTTAATCCAATGGACAATTACATTATAGGACTGCTGACACTAAATTATTGACACTTCCCATCTGTATTGCTACTAACTTCATGGGATTTCATGTTTAAACCTACCATCGTGATTATGCCACGGCTCTATGAATTTCACAGACATACTGAGAGAATTTATCACACACTTTCGATCATTGCAGCATCATTTACGGTGGCCAAGGAGTGGAGACAACCAAACTGTCCTTCAACAGATGACTGGATAAAAAAGATGTGGTATGCATACACAATGGCATACTACTCTGCCATAGAAAAAATAAAATGCTGCCCTTTGGGACAACACGGATGGACCATGACATTATTATGCTATGCAACACAAATCGGACAGAAAAAGTCGAGGACCATCCGACTTCACTCATATGAGGGATATTAAACTGAAAGCAACAGACGAACAAGACAAGGAAACAAAAACTGATAGACACAGACAACAGTTCAGTGGTGACCAGAACGTAAGGGGGGGACGGTGGATAGTAGAGAAGGGTAAGGGGGGGTCAAACATACAGTGAAGGCAGGAGAACTGACTCTGGATGGTGAGCACATACTATGACATACAGATGACGCATTATAGAAATGTACACTTGAAACCCATTTAAATACAATAACCATTGTCATCCCAATAAATTTAATTAAAAACAAAGAAAAGAAAACTGGAGATTTACAGAACAACAGGCAAAAAAAGTAGGTTCACAATTTCCTATTACTGCAGGAAAACCCCACTTGCAGTAAGCATTTGTTGATCTAACAACCTGAGCACAAACAAACATGCAAAACTCTTAAAGGGCCCGATTCTATGCATTAGGAGACCACCCATCAGCAAATTTCTAAAGATTCTCTGAGCACCAGTGAATGACTGATGGCTGAAAGGAAAAAGGTTTTCTTCTTTAAGCCAGCAGGTACCGCCAATGATATTTCCTTCCACTTCTCGAGCCCAGAGGTACAGACAGTTCAAAAGTCAGGCGAAGAGTGTTGGGAAGGAGAGAGCTGAAGGAGAATCACCTCTCACACTCCACCTCTTCTAGAGATTTCTTAAGTATTTGAGATCTGCGAATTGATACATTGCACTAGTAGTTCTTAACCAAGAGTTGTATCAGAATCTCAGGGAGATATTTCTAAACAACACATGTCCAGGCCTTATTAGCTTTCCATAGTCAAAACCTTCAGGAAGAGCCTAGCTTGTAAATGGTTTCCAAGTTCCTAGGGTGACTGTGATTCGCCAGCAGAATTCTAGCCGAGAACTAGTCCGGGAGACGATCCCTTCGGTCTCTTCTCTAGCCTAAGTCACCAATTTCCTCTGACATTGACGATTAGGCCAAATAAAAGTGGAAGAGACATGTCACTTATGAAAACCACACTTAATTTCCTGGGTAGGAGTGGAAACGGGATTAACAATTAAAATGCAACTTGATTTCATTATTGCTAAACCCCTTACTTCTCATGGGACAGTCTACATTTCACAGCAGAGTTTAGACTCTTCCCTAGGTGGCTCTTTCTGCCAGAACAGATGACATGTCACTTAATTGTCTGTCCTTCCCTCCTTTCCCACTTAATTGCCGCCTGTTCACTGCAATCTGGTGGATTCGGAGCCTTCCCAGATGTGGTCTCAGGGAAGTTTAAAACTCACTAACTCTCTCTCAAAACTAAGGATTATTATCCCCCAAAACTGAAGAGGACCTTGACTAAGCACATAAACTGAAGAAAAACAAAAATAAAAAGCCTCTTTTTATTAATTAAACTTATTGGGGTGACACTGGTTAGTAAAATTACGTTGGTTACAAGTGTCATTTCTATGATACAGCATCTGTATGTCGCATTGTGTGCTCACCACCAGAGTCAGTTCTCCTTCCACCACCATATGTTTGACCCCTTTTTCCTCATCTATCTCCCCTCCCCCCTTTACCCTCTGGCAAATATTGAACTGCTGTCTGTGTCCATGAGGTTTTGAAAAACCTCTTCT